>NW_009737364.1:60662-66180 GCF_000703405.1 Apaloderma vittatum
AATTGTAACGTATGAAGAAATTGTATTCTGCTTCTTTAATATATTTGAAGAAATTGTTTTCTCATATTGCAGGAAAATTGCCAGACTACGGAAAGCTACTAATTCCTCTTTTCTCCATTAAAACGTGGTCAGCATTCTGCTAAACCATCAATATTATTGCAGTGCTTCTCTTTCCACAGATCGGGGATTATTTCTCCATCACTGATAATAAAGTTTGGTGTTTAAAAGCTTAGCTCTGTGTTCATAATTCCCTGCTGCTACAAAAAATCTTCACCATCTTTACAGATGTCTCAGTGCTTCATAAGTAATTTTAAAAAGAAATTAAAAAATTAAAAACATCTGCTTTAGAGACCAAATCCTAAGAATCTGATTCTACAAAAACGCTGGTTGCTCTCACGTGCCTTTCATGACCACTTACTGGTAGTAACATAACTTGAGGTTTTAACTGATGCTTTAGCCAGGCTTTTGACTTCACAATATTATTTGTAAAGATTTTAATTATCATGACATAGTAGAAATTAGAAAGCAATTTGTAAGTGTTTAGATCAGAGTGATTTATACAGTAAAACTATAGCAGCCTAAACACGTATATAGTTTTACTGAAGAGAGCAGTCCACACTTAAAAGAACTATCTAAAAATAACTGCAGGTTCAGGTCTTAAGAGATAAAGCACTGTCAGTCTGACGACGTTTTCATTGCCAAAGAAATGTGGAATGTACTACAACTCATGTTCCATCCATCCTGTGAGTATAATTTGTATTCCATCAATTATATGAACAAAGTTAATCTCTTTTCCTATTTCAGTGTTAACTGTGAATACATACTTAGAGATCTGATTATATTTGCTATTTCGAAATATACAAGCAAGTAAATCTTAGTGTAGAGTTTGCTTACAAGAAGTTTCTGACCAGTGTGTAGACATCTGAGGTATTTTGACTGGACCCCAAGGAATGTTTCTTTCCCTGAAATGCAGCCCTGGAAACCTGAGTTTCCACCATGCGCCACAGTAAATTCCAGATTCACTTTCTGTGAACATTTTTCCACTTTTGGCTAAAAATTACTGTATCAATGGTGGTCTCACAAAAAATGGAGAATGTTTTGTCCTGGAGAAACACATTTGGAAACACTGGATACAAAAGGAATGCAAACAGAGTGAAAACAAATTAATTAAAGAGCAGAGCTGTTTTGTAGTGTCATTCTAAGGCATTCCCTGCCTTCTGCCTTAACACCACTTAAAAAAGAGCAGTTTGGAAGTTGTTTTTTCTATTCTGAACAAGTTAGAAAAGCTTTAACTGTGCAATACTTACAGTTGTACAGTTCCTTAAAATAAAATCATTTAACATTTCCTGGCCAACTCCTTTTTCCTCTTCTGCCAAATCATGTCCTTTGCATGCAAAAGGACAGCCATCAGTATTTAAACAGAGCTTTTTTCACAGTAATTTTAAAAATCAGTTTCCTTTCATAATTTTGATACAATATGAGGCATCCATATTTCATAGAGGAAGAGAGGACAGAAGCATTTTGTTCCTGGGCAGCACAGGCTACCTGTTTTGAGTTGGCTCTTGCATGTCTGACTCCCCTGAATGATTCTATTGATTTCGAGGGGGTCTGCCTGGGTGAGAAAAGTGAGCAGCAGAGACTGGATGCTCGTTTTATTGTTTCATCTAGCACAGACTCATTTTCTAGGATCAGTTATTCCACGTGATGAATGGGAAGTGCAACTAAAAAATTGAGCCCAGAAACCTAATGTTAGCAGAGAGCGTATGAAAATCTGATTGTGAAATATGATCCAGAATGCATTTACTAGCAGACAAAATTCGAAACTCATTTCTCACACAGGCAAGACTGTTAAAGTCAGTAATACTTTGCTTTTCTATTTGCAGCCAACAGGATTTCTGCTGCACAAAGGGTAAGAAAAGCAAAGATAGAAAGATCAAGTACCTGGAGCAGCAATATGTTCATCTACCAAAACCTGGTGTGTGTAGAATGTAGAATTATTTTAATTGCAAATAAATGTTGAGAAATAAATTAATGAAGCAGTACTAAATTTTGCAACAAAAATATGTTATGAGCAAGATATTCTTTTGTAAAGAGAGGGAGACAAAGGAAAAATGGGTAAGGGAAAAAAAGGCTATACTGAAAGCACATACAGAAATCAAACACAGGAAAACTGTTGGGGACTTAATAGTGCTAGAGGTAAATTGGTCACTATTCTTTCTATCAGAAAGAGACCGGAGTATTTGATTAAGTTAAACAGGAGCCATTTCTTTGTTCCTAAGAATAGAGAAAGCGGCATTTCGTCCAGACAACTAAGATGGAGAACCCAGGGGAAAAAAAAATCTATTAGAGAGATAACAAAAGAGAAAAGCACTTACACTAATTCTGTCAAAACTCATGAAGCATCCTGAGAGGTTTATAAATATTCTCCTAAGCAATATAGAGACTAGGCTATAGTAGAATATTTGAGGTAGGTCCAAAGGATTGGTGATTTCTTGGCATTTTCACAAGTTAAAGGCCTAATAATGCATGTGAAATGAGATAAACAGCTAAATCTATGAGGGCAAATAAGACAGCACAGCTATGTGGATTAAAAATTAAATGTTATAAAGACAAAAGGACTCAACCTCTGTTCAAGAGGTGCTGTAGAAAGCCAGGCCAGCGGATCTGATGAATATTTCGGCCGTTTTACCTAGAACAGGCAGCTCTCAAGATCTGAAGAAGGGGCCGACACTAGTATTGCTATAAACAAGAGGATAAAAAGCTGTGATTTCTTGAAATTGGTCATATCAAATCAGTATCCTTTTATCTCCATGACAATTTATAATATGTACCAATCAAAGCTTAAAGTAAAAAAAGTATCACATGCACCTATATTCACCTAAATCACCGCTCACCTTCAAGTAAAAACCAATTCTAGCCATCTGCTCTTATTTATTCTTTAGATTTTCATATGTGAAGAAATAACCAGTTATTCTTTGAAAAAAAGCCCAATTCTTCTGTTTCTGATAAATTCACACAGAATGGGTTTTGCAACACTTTGTATACTGAACACATTTGATGCAAGTACCTCGATCTAACTGGCGCTAATTTAGGGAAGATACTGATTTGAGAGCAAAATATGGCCCACCAGCTTCCATATTTAGGTTAATGCAAAGATTTATTACTCCTCTAGGTAAACATTGACCTTGGCTTCACCTTGGTCAATATTTACTTCTCAAGTTAATAAATCTTTATATTAACTGCAATTGAAGTCACTCTCTGCTTAAGAGATAAAGACCAAACAGGACCTCATATGAAGATAGCATTCATCAGATAAACTCTGCAGATTGATGTATCTTCTTGCCCACTTGTCTTAGAAAAACTATAATCCATAGATGGTTAAAAACGTTCCTCTCTGGAGGGGAAGGTTTGTTTTGTTGGTTTTTTTTTTCTTTTAACCTGTAGTTTTTGTGCACTTGTATTTTAATAGCACAGTTTTTGTCTCTTGCACTTAGAAATGGTCAGGGTTTCCAGGTGAAGGATGTTACCTCCCTACATGGTCTATTCACCTATGGGCAAGCTTGGAGACTCTCTTACTCAGTAAACAGCCCTCTCAGTCACAGAGTTGGTTGCTATTTGGTTTGAACAAGGTGATAAGTTTGACTTTTTGGAATTTGTAGTGATTTTGGAAAAAGGTGCTGGCTGGGGGCAATGAGAATGACATTGCAATCAAATATCAATAAATAGATCAATTAACATGTGAGGACCTTGCAAAAACAGGAAACATTTAACTTACCAGAAAAGAAGAAACATCAAAAACTTTGTGTAACACAGCTACTGGGAATGGGAATCTTCATTGCTGTAAAATAAATTATCTTGAGAAACATTTTGATAAGTAGAGGATGAAGTTACAATTAGAGATTTCCTTGAAATTGACAGTGAAAAGGAAATCCAGACAAGAACAGGTTTATACATCTTCTCTTTCCATGATCGCAAACACTATTGCACCGATTAAAATCTAACCATGTTCTTTTCTCCACATTTAAGTTGTGCTTTTAAAAACAAAATCAAATGATGTATGTTTTCTCCATGGATGTCTCTGATTTGAGTAGAGAATAGATTGTATTATGTTTACTTTTAAGTGTATTCTAAACAATATGAAATCTTTTTGCTTGACTGTTGTCCAAAAATTGAGGATTTGTCAAGAAATAATTAGTCAGATTACAGAGAAATTAAAACTGGAACTTTCTGAGAAACAGAATCCATGCAACATTAACCTTAGAAACTAAATTGCAAAGCTGTTTCATTTTCAAAAACGTATTTAAGATCTCACTTAAATAAACATCAACCACTTCACTCACGCAGGCATTCCCTTGAAGTCAATGGGATTAGCCATGGATGAAAATCATCTTAAGTTCTGTATAGAAAGACAGGTACAAAGTCAGTGAATCATTTAAATCCCACAGATTCTCAGCATTAGTCTTAAAAGCTGCAGAGGTCTCTTGTTAGTCCTTTGGACAAGACTGTTTCATCATCTGGAAATCTGAGGGGCAGGATTCGTCCTCACCGGAAGATATTTTAAGAGTCTCCACCTACGTCCCTCTCTTCCATCGAGTTGCAGTTTCAGCATCCTATTGTTTTTCTCCACGCAGCGCCGATGAGTTTACAATAAAGTTGCGATGCCTTTCTGCAGGCAGTGCAGGGAAATGTCATGCAAACTCCATTAATAAATCATTCTATTGGCATAAACTGTTTGAATGGCACAGCCAGCCCTGCCAGCAGGGCAATATATTTGCACGGGGGTGTGTGCGTGTGTGCAAATCTATACAAGCGCATATACTCATCTTCCAAGCCCCCTAAACTTATCTGCGTTTCTTTCTCTTAATTTTTTCTTTTTTTTCCCTCTCCTTCGTTGAAAAGAGCAGCTTGTTCAGTAAAGGCATACAAAAGGATACAAGCTGTATAAAGCCAATGGTGACTGGTATAATATAGTTCTGACTTTCAATGTGGATGATGTAACTATTCCTAACAGCACTTCTCTCTACACTGGCTTTCTTATTTCTAGTTCGAGAAAATAAACCACAGACAGTATTTTAACCTCCTTACAAAATCTGACAGGATTTTGAAAGAATTTTTGAAGGATAAACACAAACAAATAAAGATGGTTTTCTGTAATTTACTGGCATGTGAACGGAGGGTTGGGAATTTAACTGTTTGAAGGCTACGCTGCGAGTAAGTGGAAGTCCTCAGGGAGGGAAAACCAAACAAATTACGGCTGCTGACTCCCAATATCCTCCTTTAATTGTCGGGGTCCGCCTCAGCGAAAGATGCAGGAGTCTTTCCCGGCGGCACCGCGGTTTTAAGCCCCGCACACGCCGGGCAGCGTTTACGTGTTCACTCATTCGCGTCGCTGCATCAGACGCTTGTGCTAAAAGCCGGAGCGTGTGCCCGCGGGCGGCGAACACTGCGGGTTTACCGGCACCAGCACGCGGGAGGACACGTTAACCGGGAGCTCACGGCTACGCCCCGCGAACGGCTC
>NW_009737365.1:0-268 GCF_000703405.1 Apaloderma vittatum
CCCCTCCCCGCCCCTCATTCCCAGCTCATTAAGGCTCTCCCATTATTCTGACATTTGTGCGCGTCACGTACCGGGAAGAAGTAATTTACTTAGAAGAAATTAAAAGTTCATTTTAATTGAGCGCACACTGCAGTATGCAAATGCGGGGCGCATTATGTACACTGATGCAGAGACAAAGGCTGTAATCAACTGTTAACCCTCTGCGAGCTGGCCCCACGCACGGGCGGCAGTGCCGGAACCCCTTCGGCCATGCTGGAAATCCCATACT
>NW_009737365.1:324-931 GCF_000703405.1 Apaloderma vittatum
TGTAGAAGAAAACCCCCTTCACATCTCTCCGTGCCAGCTCAGAAGCAGGAGCCGGACCGGGATGCCCAGCAACGGAGATTGTCCCCCAAATCTCTGCCACGCGCTGTGACGGATCCAAGCCAGCGAGATGGGACAGATGGTTGGGGCAGAGCTTCTTTGGGGGTGATTAAGTCCTTTTGGGGAGCCCAGATGAGAGGAGGATGGAGGCACAAAGATGGGGATGCAAGTCCAAAGGCCAAATTATGGCTTGTCGTGTCCACAACCACCTATCCGAGGGTGGTTTCAGATGCAACGAATGCATGAGATTTGCATCATCCTGTTGCCCAGGAGGGTTTTCTCCTTTTTTTTTTTTCCCCAATTACGTTTTTTTTTTTACTACCTGTCAGACCCGAGATTTTTTTTAATGGCAGCGCAAATGGAACCGGTTCGCAGATGCGAGATGACAGCCCGCTGCAGGAGACAGACAAATTACCTCCAACCTCGGCTCAAGACGCCCACAGACTCCCAAACAAAGGGAGATGGTGCTGGGGCGGGGGAGGCAGCATGTAGCGAGTTGTTGGTGCTCAGTGAGGCTGCCCACCCTGGTCCCTGGGTGCTGTGTGGGTGC
>NW_009737365.1:998-1417 GCF_000703405.1 Apaloderma vittatum
GGGGATGGCACATGAGAGCATCTGACTTCATATTATGGGCGTGTGATGCTAAAAAGACAGAGCTCTCCCCTTGGAGGGGACACACCGAGGGTGACAGGGTGCTCATTGCACGGACCCAGCCACTCTTTAAAAAAAAACTACCCCCAGCACCCCACTGGTTTTGCCGAAGGATGGCATGGACAAACCTAGGATGGGACCTTGGCACCCCAGGGAAGGGGCGATGATGGCAATTTTCATGTCAGGGCTGCATGAGGAGAGCCCTTTGGAGCTTGCACCTCCAGCAGCCTGCCTTGTAATCCCAGGAGCCGCAGCCCCAGTGTCCCCTGGCTGGCTCCCAGTAACAAAGGCAAGCAGAGTGGTCCGGCTGGCCGCAGTGCCGCGGGGAGGATTTAATTGCTGCCGCGTAACCTTTGCGTCCC
>NW_009737365.1:1464-3913 GCF_000703405.1 Apaloderma vittatum
AGCTCCAGATGGCACCCGGGAAAGAGGTAAGTCCGCTGTGATCAACAGCAAGAAGCAAGTGGTAAACAGTTTTTCTCTCCCTCTGCTAAATTAATATGCAAATTCCCCCCCCCCAACCCCCCTGCTCTTGCTTCAAAATTAGCGAGGTAGAATGCTTGGGCTAATTATGCATTCAAACGAGCAGGCTTCGTTAATGTGGCACTAAGAGGAGCCTGAAAATGATTGTGAGACGATGAAATTGAAATTGGAGCACGGCACTTCTAATGCATCTGGAGTCACTCTTGCATGCCCCAGCAGATGTAACCTGGCAGTGACCGGCAGTCCCTGCTGTCCTGCTCGCGCCTGGGCACCCGTGACCGTGGCACCCACGGCACCCCACATCACCCATGAGATGGAGGGCTGGGACAGCCCTGTGGAGCGAAGCCAAGCAGCCAGTGCTCCCAGTTTAGGCTGGGGACAGGGCCGCGGCCCCGAAGCATCCTTGGGAGATGGGGCAGCGGGGCTGAGGTCAGGACAGATGGTGCCCTGGGTGCGCAGAGCAGCTCCCGGCGCAGCCCTCAGTGGGTCCGTGAGGGTACCACTGGGCGATGCTGTCACGGTCCAGGGCACAGGTGGGAGCACGTTTCTCCTCCCCAGGCCAAATCCCGGTTCTTGAGGTAGCCAGCAGGGCCTGAGCATGTTTGGTAAAGCTCCACTCGTGTTGGTGTTTGGATGGATAAATCTCTGGATGGATAAACCTCCTCCATCACTGGGACAGGCTGCATCCAACGGCTGCAGGAGGGATCACAAGAGGGTCCCGTCACCACATCCCAGCAGTTTTGGTGCTCGGCAGTTGTTGGCTTGTCCCAGCCAGGACGAGACGGTTGGCATGTCCACATCCATCACGCTGGGACCGTCCCACCGCAGGGCTGGCTGCCATGGTCGCAT
The DNA here is from genome assembly GCF_000703405.1 of Apaloderma vittatum. NCBI lineage: Eukaryota > Metazoa > Chordata > Aves > Trogoniformes > Trogonidae > Apaloderma > Apaloderma vittatum. Next base: position 2,392 of record NW_009737365.1, read on the forward strand.
CCAGGGTCGGCGTGGGGGCTGCTCCAGCTGGCGTGGCCTCATCCCCGGAGTCAGACTGGGGACCTGCAGAGGCAAAAGCGTGAACAAAAACTGAGAGAGACAAGACAAAAAGGGAGATGTTTTGCTCTGGGAGATGTTTTACACTGGGGGTGAGCTGCTGCGGGCTGCGACGGGCACACATGGTGAGGAGGGATGAATGTGGGGACCAGCTCACAGTGTCACCAGCCTCAGTCTCCACTGGGAGATCGTGCTCACAGGATCACAGAATTGCCTAGATTGGAAAAGATCTTGAAGATCAAAGCCCAATTTCTCACGAGCCCCGGCAACACCAGAGCTCTGCAGCACTGGCCCAGCATCTGCAGTGGGACCAGCTGAACCGACACCCACCCTGTGCCGGGCAGGGAAGATGGACGCTCTGTCACTTTGAGGGTGACAGAGCACTGGCCCAGGCTGCCCAGAGAGAGTGTGGAGTCTCCTTCTCTGGAGACATTCAAAATCTGCCTGGGTGCGTTCCTGTAGGATCTACTGTAGGTGATCCTGCTCTGGCAGGGGGCTGGACTGGATGATCTTTTAAGGTCCCTTCCAACCCCTGACATTCTGTGATTCTGTGATTCTGTGATGTTGGTGTTAAATATTCATCAGAGGCATGGATTTTACTGGAACCGTCCATTAAGAGGTAAAGCACAATCCGCAGCATTCTCCTGGTAGCCAGGACACGCCGTGCTGGGCAGCCGGGAGGAAGGAAGGTGGCGGGGAAGGAAGAGGGATGCTCCGGAGGAGGCTGCAGAGCCGTGGGCCAGATGCCCCGTTAGTAATCGATGAGGATCTACAGACTTTAGGCGCTCAACCGCCAGGAATAAACAGAAGAAATAAATAGACAAGGAGATGAATAACCCCCTGAGAAGGAGGGGAAGGAAAGGGGGAGCAGGAGGGATGCAGACCTTGGAGGAGACAGTCCCTTGGAGAGAGGCGGGATGCAATGGCAGTGTTTGGTCCAGAGTGACGCTGGAAGGATGCTGAACCTCCAGAGGGCTAGTGAGTGTTTCCAAAGACATACTTTCGAAGGATTAGGCTTCCCCTCTTTTGTGCTGGAAAGGAGGGCAGCCCACAGGCACCAGGACCCACCACGGCCGGCTCTGCTCGGCTGCGTGCCCCAGGGTCTGGGCTGACACGCGGAGGGGGTTGTTTTCCCCCTCTCTCCGGTAATTTTTCCCTCTGACTATGATGCATAGCGGTGCTAATTCGGCACGTTGCCATTAATTCCAGCACAGCTGCCGCTCTCTCCCTCAAGGCATTTCACTAATACTCAGCTTCAGAGCCTCTCAGCAAATTAACATCATTTGTTCTGCAGAACATGTTTTATTTCTACACTACATGCATAGCTTATTACTCCACCAGAAACTCGGGGTGTGCAGGAGGCAGGGCTGGTGGGCATGGTCCTCCTGAGCAAGCCCCGCACTTTGCCTCACCGTGCCCATCCCCAGGCAGGCGTGGGGACGGCGTGGCGCAGTCCCTTGTGCTG
>NW_009737365.1:3967-4219 GCF_000703405.1 Apaloderma vittatum
AGCACCCCAAGGTGGGGAGGTGAGGCAGGATGGTGGCAGCGAGCTGTACCAGTTGCTGGCTGGCATCTCCCACATCCCCCCAGCCTGACGTCAAGCCTCGGTGCAAAGAGATGCTCTCATGTTTATGGACACGTATGAGGCAGTGATGACAAGACAGGGACAGAACCAGAGGATCGGATGCCCCTGTGGACTTGATGAGCGGGTGGCTGCAGGCAAAGCAAGCCCATTGCCAGCTCCTCTAGCAAGGACAAG
>NW_009737365.1:4252-4639 GCF_000703405.1 Apaloderma vittatum
GTCCCCCCAGATCAACAGAGCCAGGGGGACCAACACTGGGCTGGAGCAAAGCATCTCCAATGTGACCCTTGGTGCTGAGCCCCCCTGGGCACAAGCCAGGCAGGGTGTCATGATCTGGGCAAGGTGTCCTGCCCATCACCCAACAAGCCATAAACCCCGCCAGTGATAATTTCAGGTCTTTCGCTTTGATTAAGGTTATTTAAGCTTTTTACCCAAACATAAAACCTGATTGTTTGCATAAACAACCTAATTGGATTATAGTGCACAGCATCGCTAATGCTGCGGGCTGCCTGGGACTCGGCAGCAGCACCGGGGTCACGCCAGCAGAGAGTTTCTCCGGCTCTTCCATCCTCGGAGTTGGTTTTGGCCGGAGGAGGGGGGGCGCTT
>NW_009737365.1:4660-5736 GCF_000703405.1 Apaloderma vittatum
CCCCCCACCCCCCCTTCCCCTGCTTCGTGCTGGGTGACAGCCACACCAGGACACCAGGGTCCTGGGGCCCTTCAAGGTGAGAGGGGACGAAGCCCCCGCTCCAGCGCAGGAGGAGGAAGAGGAAGGAGGAGCGGCGCGAAGCTGCTGAGCGGGAAGCGGGGGGCCGGGAGCCCCGGGTGGGCTGGTTTGCAGGAATTCTGCCTGCTCATCGTTTCCATGGCTGGGAGCTGCGGAAGGCTTTCGTGGCAAAAGGCGGAGAGGCTCCATGAATATTTCATTAGGAAAGCAATGTGGTGTGCTGCAGAGAACATCTGGCTGGAGTCCCTGGAGACCCCTGCCTTGTGCAGGAAGCAGGAACTGTGAAATATGGAGGAAAACGAGGGAGAGGGGGGAGCCGAGGAGAGCATCCCGCAGCACGGGGAATGTTTCTGCCTTCTCCCTGGCCCCGTGATGAGCAGCACGGGGCAGGTGCTGGGCTTCATCCTCCTGTGAATGGTGGTCCCATGGGGTTTACATGAGATGGAGGGGCTGTGGCCGTGCCTCCCATCTCGCTGTTGGAAGGACCTTTCCTGGTCCTTCTCCATGGGGTGTTTTGGGGACCGACTGCAGCACAGGCTGTCCCTTGCAGGCAGGATGCTGTGTTTAATCCCAATATCCAATGCAGGAATGGGCAGAGCTGCTCCTCCAGTTTGGAATTGAGACACATGGGCTGGTTGTGGACCAGCCCAGTCAGCAGTGATTGAGGATGGGATGAGATGGGATGGGATGGGATGGGATGTGGTGGAGCTGGGTTAACCCTCAGTCTCAGTGGGAAATGGGTTTTGGTCTTTCATATCTCCAATTAGTTTCAAAACCAGCAGAGTGTGCCCCGGCCCAGCCAAGCGCTTCCCTCTCTTGCTTAAAGTTAAGCGTTGTTGGGTGCTGGGGTCAGGGACCCTGAGGGAGGAGGTGGTGTCGGTGCAGAGAGGACACCCCCGGGGACAGGGCTGCTTCTGGGTGCACCCTGGGTCCTTCAGAGGTGCAGAGCAGTAGGCAGGAGTCAGGCTGGTGTTGGGGCTTGGTGTTGCCAAAATCTC
>NW_009737366.1:0-358 GCF_000703405.1 Apaloderma vittatum
TGTTACTCCGGCAGTTTCTCTCCTGGGGAGTTTTTGCCGTGATCAGACCCGTGTGCTGGTTTTTGCCCTCTCTGTAATGGACGCAGGCGTGGGCCATGGTTCCTCAAAGTGGAAAAGTCTGCTCACCCCCAGCAGTGCTGTGAAATCTCTGTAGACTCCAGCCTGGTGGGAAAAGGCTTTGGTAGGAGTTGAAAGGCCACATCCCAGGGTTTTTAAGATATGAGGTTTAAACAAAACCTGCAAACATGTGTCCTCAATGAGATCCTGCCGAGCCTCAGGGTGTGCAGCGCGTTGTGGGGGCTCAAAGCATCCTCTGGCCACAGCCACAGCCTCAGCCTCTACCAGGGGCAGGGGGGTG
>NW_009737366.1:630-1517 GCF_000703405.1 Apaloderma vittatum
GGGCACCGGGTCAGGTCCCTGCTGTGGGGCCGGACCATGTCCTGCTGCTCCCAGCCCTGCTCCTCTGCAGCCTCCCAAGAGTGTGCTGAGCTGAGCTGGGTCTCTGCACTGGAGCGCTGCAGTGACTTGTGCGACATCAAGCTCTTAATGGGATTTTGGTGTGCGTGTGCCTAAGGGTGTGTGCACGTGTGGCCCTGTTTAAATTCTCCATTCCGTCCCTGCTGTGGGGCCGGACCATGTCCTGCTGCTCCCAGCCCTGCTCCTCTGCAGCCTCCCAAGAGTGTGCTGAGCTGAGCTGGGTCTCTGCACTGGAGCGCTGCAGTGACTTGTGCGACATCAAGCTCTTAATGGGATTTTGGTGTGCGTGTGCCTAAGGGTGTGTGCACGTGTGGCCCTGTTTAAATTCTCCATTCCCCCCAGGATCCGCAGACTTAATGTGCCTTGCTCTCTCTGAGCTCGCCATAAAAAGCCAGTCGAAATAGCAGCTGTCACCTCCCATAAATCAGCAGGTTTTTGTTGCTCCCTCTCTGAGGAAGCCTCAGCACTTGCCCTTGGCCTTGGGGTGCCCTTGCATGGCCCCCAGGCTCAGAGCATCCCCCATAAGCACAGGGCTTAACCTGGCTTGGTGGGAGCAGGGTGCACCCCCTTCCTAAGGGCACCACAGAGCCTCTGATCGCTTGGGCGGTGGGATGCAAGTCCCGACCTCTGCCCATCACCCTGCCCCAGCTGGAGGGAGCTGCCTGAACAGGGACCGTGCAGCCAGGGAGGAGGTGTGCGGGGACAGGCTCCCCCCACGCCACAAGCATGGCCACCCCTCGGTTCTGCTTGGCACGAAACCTGTGGGGAGCACTACGCATGATGACCGCCCTGCACTGAGCCCGGCACCT
>NW_009737366.1:1548-1823 GCF_000703405.1 Apaloderma vittatum
GTTCGCCGGCGCCGACCCCCCCCCGCGGTCACCCTGTCTGCTCGCTCGCGTGCATGTCCCCCCGCGCCACCTCCCCTCCCGCCTTCACCATGTGCCTTCTGGTCTCTCCTGCCACGCAGCCGCGGTGCCGGACTCCTGCCCCATTGACATTGAGGAATAGGTATGAGACCCCCCCCAGAGCTTGCCCCGGCCTCGCGCCCTGTCACCCCGGGGAGGGTTGGTGCCCCTTGCTCTGGCATTGCTGGTCGTCCCCTCGCTGTCCTGGCCAGGGTGAC
>NW_009737366.1:1925-2209 GCF_000703405.1 Apaloderma vittatum
CCATGGGTGCACGGTGCTTCCTGTTCACCCCTCGGCACTCCCGAGAAATTGGGGTTTTAAGGGGCTCCCTCGGTGCAGAGAGGTAAGTGCAGGTGCTCGCCAGCCCTTGCTGCAGCCACAACCCAAAGTGGGGCTGGGAAGGTGGGTGTTATCTGGGGAGTCTGAATTGCATCCCCCTTGGAACAATGAGCTAAGCATGCCGGTGGGCTTTGGGAACCCCTAACCCCTCGTTTTCTCCCCTCAGGCCCAGAGGCAGCCAACAACAACGAGGGGCTGCAGTAGGT
>NW_009737366.1:2302-2535 GCF_000703405.1 Apaloderma vittatum
CGGTGGGGGCATGCACCCCCCTGCCCACCCAGAGGGACCCTCAGGTCTGGGTGCTGTGGGCATTGCCACCTCCACCCGTCGGCTGTAGCAGGACCCATTTTCAAAAGAAAAGACGGTAACCTCAACTTCCCCCCTCCAGCCCTCCTGTGCAGAGGGGGGCTGAGAGCCGTGTCACTTTGGAGCCCCCTGTCAGAACCATCCCATCCTCCAGCCCCTGCAGGGACGGGCTGGGG
>NW_009737367.1:0-14816 GCF_000703405.1 Apaloderma vittatum
CCCAGGATGTGGTTGGCCTTCTGGGCTGCATCTTCTCTGTAAAGATCTAAGTTAAGTAAATGAAGTTTTCAGAGAACTGAAGGTATCCAACCCTCACAACAGAGAGGCTCCATCCCTTTTGATATGTAACCTGTTTGTCATTCAGTGAGAGTATATGTGCTTCAAATATTGTGCACATGGGTAGCATCCATGACACTTAAAAAAAAAAAACTCAACTTTTAGGCTTCTTAAAAATGTTCTGTGGATACTCTTTTTGTGATACAAATCTTGTTGTCTTGGAAAGAAAAAGTATTCTTCCTTCAAATTACCAGAAAGAATGTTTCTTTTCACTGCAGCTTCAACACAAATTCAACCAACTGAAAATCACTCATTCCCCTCTTCCCAAGAGTGTGAAAATTTCCACAGGACAATGTTGCCAGGAAGGGAAAGTTTCAGGCTTACATGCAGTTTCACCAGATTTCATAATGTCTCCAAAGTTATTCACACTCACGTGTTATCCCAAAGTCAGGCATAAAGCTGTATGCCACCTCTAGATAGACCCCAAAGATATTGTGAGAAAGTCTCTCCCATGTTCCCTGTGGGACCTCCTGGCTGCCAGTAAGGCACAAACATGACATTGCAAGAACCTGGGAAGTCAGGAGAGATTTGGGGTGCAGAAAAATCTTTAATTTGTCTTGGACCCCTGGTGAGGTTGGAGGTCGTTAGTATTGTGGTACTACTGACAAACTTCAGTGAAGATTTAGCCCCCACATGCTATATGATGCATAAAACCAGATACAAATCTCGTTCCTTCCTGGATCCAACAAGCTAATTTAAGACACAATAAAATAAATTCATGTCCAAGGGGAAGGTAAAGAGTTCCTACAGGCTAACTACAGGCTTCCCATTGTAAGTGCCTTGATTAGAAGCAATTAAAAATCTGCAATCTCAGCTAATCAAAAACATCACTTAGTTCAAAGAGGACCAAATCTCCCAGCTCCTTCCACATGGGGACTGAAAAAAAATCTGGAATAAGCACAACTTTTTCTCTTCTGTATATGTACAGTGACAAAGTAAGCCCTAGCTCATGACTGATTTATTGAGGTTTTCCTGATATAAATAGTAACTAAGAGTGGGATATCAGCCATATCACAGCACTTGGCTATATTAGACCATGCTGGATTTGCACCAGAAATTTGTAAATGCAAGGGTTCATTTCCCATTATCAGTGGCAGTGGCCCACTGCGTCTCTGACATAATTTTCATACTCCTTGAAAAACACTCACAAACTTTCTTTTCCTCTCGTCAAGATTTATCCATGGCAGCTGCCAGCTTTCCAGCTTGTTAGCTTTCCAAAAAATCCTTTCATGCCCTTTCTTTTTCATTTAAACTGTCCCATCATCACTTCATGATCACTTCTTGCACTGCATAATGTTCTCTCAGATATCCAATAATTGCAATATGCAGTCTAATTTAACAAAAAGATGGCAAAAAAAAGTGCTTCAGAATTGTCAGCAAGACAGTACAAGTGACCTTACTAAACACTGAATCTCCTTGGAGTTTCTCACACTGTTTAAACTTAGTTTCCTCTCCCAGAAAAACCATTCCAGAAGTCTGTGTGCTCAGAGAATTGACGTATGAGGAGAATAGCTTCTGGATGTGGGGATGCTCACACATCATCCAGAGACAAATGGGGACTTCTAGAGTGCGGGTTACCCAGCTCACAGTAGACACTTACTGTAGGATGGCAGAAATCACTTCTCCGTTTGTTTTGAAGTCAGAATAACCTGAGTCATCCAAACACAGGCATGTGAAGTTCAAGGGGGCACCTTCTGTCCCCTTTCACAACACCCTCTTTCAGTGCAAGTTTCTACCTCTTCAAGCAAAATCCAGTCTTGTGCTTAACCTGCATTAAACTAAGATTCTTGTCAAGGTCCATTTTTGCAGCTACGAGCCTTGGGATGCCCTACTCAGTCCTGGCATGTGAGCAATGCTCCTGGTGAGCGCAGAGGAACGAAACCAGGGAGTGAGAGTTGGAGACATGGAGGGCAGATGCAGAAACAAACTCTGTTTCATCCAAATGTCTCTTGAGACCATCCAGAAGTCCTCATGTGGGTGAGTGAGCTTCCAGCATGCTCCTGGCAGCAGAAAATCCTTATTGGAGTGGCTGCTCTGCTTTTCCCCCCTCCTCCTCAGAAGCAGCAGTCTCAGCAAACTTTTTAGCATCATCAAAATGATTTAGTTCAGGGATGATCAAAGGTTTGCACAGCTCAGATCTGAGCCAGCTCCGGCACCCTGAGGATTGCAAAGCTATGGGTATAGTGACTGCCTTGACTGACAAAGTGTTAGAAACAAGAAACAGGAGAAACAGCCTTCAGCCTTCTCACACATGAGTGCAAAATTTGGTAGTGGGGTCTGTATCTTTGCATTTCATTATTTGCAATTTGTAAGGTGGTTTGTTTTGGGGTATTTTTTTCAGCTCCTTAAGATTCTGCTTCTTTCGATGTAAACTTCATTTTCCAAAGAGTTTTGTGGTAGATAAAACAATATTGCACTCAATGAACATTTATCACCACGTGATTAGTTCTAATTTTCATCAAAAACACACATGTAAAAACAACATAATTATCCAGGTTATAAAAATGTTTTCTCTTTTCTTTTTAAATGTAAAAACATGAGACAAACTCTTGGCTCATTTTATCACTTCCACACTATGTACTAGTCAAGGAAATGGAAAGGAAAAGTAAATTATCTCATAATTTAAATGATTCGTTTCAAACAGTAAAACATAATTATAATACAAAGATGGGGCTTCAAATTAAAAAGCCTAATCAATCTCAAACTGTAATGCAAGCATAACTACTTAATTGAGAAACATTCTTTATTAAGCTAGTATGTCATTTGTGATATTAAAATAAGTCCCAGGGAAGAAATTTATTGCATTACATTTAATTGTCAAAGAAGGCTGAATAAAATAGCTTCTGTGTTCTTGGACATCTTGAAAGTAAAAAGACATCTTAATGAATGGTTAATGAAGCACTCTTTTCACGCCTTCTTTTCTCGGGATTACAGAAGTTAAGAGACAATTTTGCCCATTTATTCATTTAATTTATCTCCTTTGTCAGTGCACATTTTTTTCATACAGGCTATTGTCATATCCTTCAAGCTGATTCAGTAATGAGACGCCCTTCATCCCCAAATCCATTATTTCTGCTGTGGTTCTTTCACAGCTCAGAGCTCTCGCCAGCTGCCTAAACTTGTTTCCATTTTTTTTTTCCCAATTTCCCACTGGTTCCTCTGTTCTGACATGTCCAAAGATTTGCAACGGAAAAGCTTCAGCTCCTCAAGAAGGTGAATACACAATCCTCTATGAGAAGCTGCTATTTGAAAAACACACACAGGTATCGGTTCTGAAGCCTGGGGTTTTTCACATCTATTTGATGCTATGTCTTGTCTCAACTGTTAATATCTCATCAATAAGAAAACAAAACTGTGAGGTGACAATAAGATGGTCGATATTAGTTATACACCAGCTCTGTACATTCAAGGACAGGTTCTAAATTAGCTGTTACAATTCAGGAAAGAAATTCTTCTGCCTTTGTGAATAATTCTCTGTAAAACTGCTCTGCAGCAGTCAAAACTTGAAATTGGTCATTAGGAAGTATAAGAAATGAGATTAAAATATGGCATGGAACATTGTAAGCCACTAAATTATTGCATTTTGGCTACTGCTTGCTGCTCTGATGCCCCCTCTCAAAAGGAACTCAGACTCCAGTAACGTCCAGAAAATGCTGGTAAGTGACATCAGAGGAGGGTAATGGCTCCTAGTAGAGTTTATTCAGCACAGAAAAGAAATGATAGCCTCTGTTTTTAAGATGGTGCAGTGGGGTAAAATTAATTAAGCATGTCTGAGAAGTACTAAACTGGCAATCAAACTCAATGAAATGTTCCTGGAGTCATCACTGGTGGTGTCTGAAGTCGGCAGCTCAATGTGGAGCGCCAGTGAAAAAAAGCCAACAGTGCTGGGTGTTGTGAGAATGGATATTAGGAAGAAGGCACTGAGTGCCATTTTGCCTCTAAAGCATTGATGGACCCACACAAGATCATAAAATGGGATCACAGAATAACTCAGGTTGACATCTCAGATGTTGTGAGCATCTTTGGCTTTCACTTCTCAAAAAAGATAACAGCGTTAGAGGAAGCGCGGAAAAAGGGGGGCAGAAGCTGCCTTATGAGAGACTGAAACGCGATGGGACTCTTCATTTGGAGAAGGGATCAATAAGTGGGAATAGGATCAAAGTTTATAAATTTAAGCCAGTGAATAAGGTGAAAGCAGAGCTGCTTGTTAATCAGCAAAACCTACAATGCTGGGGAAAATAGACCACAGAAAGTGGCCAGGCTCACATGCTCTCCCTGAATATCATCTCCTTTTGCCACTGCTGGAGACAGAGCAGCATGCCAGATGGATACTGGAGCTGGTTTCACAGGGCATTTCTCATGTTCTGGTGGCTATGATCATGGCTGTGTCACCCAGCAGTCACGCTAGATTTGGATCAGCTCTGGGTTCATTATCACATTTTTGTCAGATCAATCAAAGCACACAACACAAGCTTTTGTCAGAATTATATCTAATCCAGCATAAAGCCTGATAGTGAAAGAATTAATCTGTACTTGGAACATGCATGAACAGGAAGGTGAGTTCATCCCAAATTAGCACGGCCTCATGTGATTAACATGGTTCTGAGAGGTTCCTGGTTTTACTGTATTGTTTAACTGCAGCTGAAGTGGTGTCTGGAAGTGAGCTATAAAATAACAAGTGACATGGAGAGATGAACAGAGAAGGAGATTCACAGGTGCAGACCCCAGATCAGGAAACAGGAGAACTCAGTGACATTGTCAGGCAATAAGTTTAAATCAAATGAGCAGAACTGTTTTTCAGTGAGACACATAAGCCATGTTGCAAGGAAGCCTGTTGACATCAAAGAATTAAAACAGATTTCAAGTAAATTTATGGAGTTTGTGGTCAGAGGGTCCAATAACTATCCAGCTCATAAACTTCCTAAGTGAGTGAAACTGCTAAGGGCAGGATCATTTGCTCATACCTATTTCACAGACTCTTCTCCCTAGTATTTACCCTTGGGCCCTCTTGGGAAGCAGGAACTGGGTGAAGGAGACCTCATGGTTTGACCCAGTTGCTTCCTTGCTTTTAACATTTAAATTAAAAAATATTATTTCCCTAGATGTTGTTATATGTAGAATGACCAAAAGATTACCTGGAAGAAATACCAGGTATATTCAAAGACAGTCTGAACAACATACAATTTGAACTTTTGAGTCATGAACCCTTCTGCCTCAAATACTCTTAAATTCCAAGGTTCTGAGAAGGTGTCAGAGACAACAGCACCACATCACCAGACCTTTCCAAACACTGGCCATTTACCCAGGCACATACAGCCTTGGTTATTTCAAATTCTGTCCATTTTGCAGCAAAGCAATGACTTTTTGTTGACACATTTAGCATCTTTATACAATATGAGTCATGACAGCAAAGAAGCCACATCCTGAATAGGTGCAAATTAGTGGTCATATTCAACAACTTTTCTTATGTCAATGCACAAAAACTTAGTAGCAGACCTACTAAACACTAATATATGCTGGCAAAATAAAGAATGTCATTATTACATACAGGGGGTTCCTTTCTGTTTCTGCAACTCTAAGAGTTCTTTCCTCCCTCTGCAGGGAGATTGAGCCAACATTTGCTAGTCTCAGAGAGTCTTCCCCGTGACTTTGTGCAGGGAAAAATTATTAAAGAAAGCACAAAGAGGTATGGAACAGATAAATACCAGCAATTATAATCACATCTGCCATGAACAGTTAAACAAGAATTAAAGGACTTGTTTATTTATTTTATTTTCCTTCAAAAAGAAAACTTTAAATATAATTAATTGAATGTAGCTCAAACTTTGGAAGAATTTCCTGAGAGTATTAGACGTACCTGTGTGCCTGAGGTGTCACTGCCGAGGGCTCCATCCTGCTGGTTTTCCTCCAGTTGCTATGATTTACATAGTGAACAGGCTCTCCAAGCTCATGTTTGCATTTAAGACTGCATTTAAGTCTGCTACTTGCTGGTAGTAAATGTGGTGCCTGGTTAGTCAAGTTGGTAAACACTGAACAAGAACAAAGATTTATCCCTGTGCAAACATTAACTCTTTTTGCTTTGCAGAGACCTTTGGGAGCAAGCCAGTGAGCCTCATGGTGGCCTCAAGTAACAGCTCCAAGCTAAAATGACACTGAGATTTTCAGTGTCCTTTTCATTTTCACATCCACTAACACACTCCAGAAAGACACCTCAGCACAGGAAAAACATAAATCTGTTGGAGCAGGTCCAGAAGAGGGCCTAAAAGTCATCAGAGGGCTAGAACACCTCTCCCATGAAGAGCTGGAGGTCTTCAGTCTGGAGAAGAGGGTAGATTTAGACTAGGCATAAGGAAGAAATTTTTCACAATGAGGGTGGTGAAACACTGGAAAATGTTTCTCAGAGAGGTGGTAGAAGCTTCAGGAAATATTCAAAGTCAGGTTGGCCAAGGCTCTGAGCTGCAGGGGGGTTGGACTAGAATCATAGAATTGTTAAGGTTGGAAAAGACATCTAAGATCATCTTGCCCAACCGTTAATCCAACACCACCATGACCACTAAACCATGTTCCTGAGTGTTACGTCTACACATTTTTTGAACATCTCCAATGATGGTGACTCCACCACTTCCCTGGGCAGCCTGTTCCAATGCTTGACAACCCTTTCTGTAAAGAAATTTTTCCTAATACCCAGTCTAGACCTCCCCTGGCACAACCAGAGCCCATTTCTTTTTATCCTACTAGTAACTTGGGAGAAGAGATCAATACCAACCTCACTACAACCTCCTTTCAGGTAGCTGTAGAGAGTAATAAAGTCTCCTCTCAGCCTCCTCTTCTCCAGACTAAAAAATCCCAATTCCCTCCACTGCCCCTCATAAAATATGTTCTCTAGACCCCTCACCAGCTTTGTTGCCCTTCTCTGGACCTGCTTGAGTACCAAAATGTCTTTCTTATGCTGCAGCGCCCAAAACTGAACACAGTACTCAAGCTGTTGCCTCATCAGTGTCAAATACAGGGGCATGATCACTTCCCGACTCCTGCTAGACACACTATTTTTGATACTAAATGATCTTTAAAGCTCCCTTTTACCCCCAAACATTCTACCATTCTTAAAGGTTTAGATTTTAGATGGGCTGAGCAACCATTCTCTGGAAAATTAGGCATATTTTAAGTATTCATGTATTTAAACACAATTATTATTAAATAAGAACATAATTTCTTTTTCTCTATTTTTCCACTTTTTTCACCCTGACTTGCCTGACTTCTCACCTGACCTCTCTGTTGCAGCCCAACATACAGGCCTCTGGATTGCCCTTCTACTCCTCTCATCTCCTCAGTTAAAAGGCTTAATATGTGTTATTTTTAGCTGGTAAACTTTCACATTATTCACAGCTCCTGCCTCTAGTCTTGTACATACAACTTCTTCCTTGACATTTCCTCTTGGACATACTCCAGTTCTTGCTGAGAATAGGTTACAGAGGCACAAGACCTCTTTATTTCTGCACTTCCCACAAGACCATTTGCACACTCTTCTTAAGATATTCTGATGGGAACTAACCTATTGAGAGGATAGTCTATTACCATAAGGATGAACGTCACTTTAGGGACACCTTTGGAATTAAGTATTTGAACTCCATCAGAGCAGAGGGGATTAATTCTTCCAAGACACATAATTAAGTATCCTGCAGTTATGAGGTATCCATAGTGTGTGAGGCACAAGAAGTTTTACTATGGTGAGAAATGCAGCAGAGAAATGAAATTATGTTAGGCAGCTTAACCCAGGAGATTAGCCAGGTTCCAAATTCTGCATCCTTTCACTTCTTTTAGGTGATGGCTGCCTTTGCAAGTCAGGTTTATTTGCTCTGATTCAATTCAACAGGTACAAGCTTCCAGCCTAGCTGTCCAGAAGCTACTCTGCCCTTCACCAGCACCAATCGTACTGTTTTACCTGAGTGGTTGGGCAAAGCTGTGCTAGGAGAAGAAATGGAAATTAAATCAGATATCTCATATAATCCTGTATCTTTAAAAAGCATGTGCAAAATCCCCTTTTCTCCACTGAAGCTGAAAATTGAATGCTTTTTTTCATTCACCCTTCTCAAGTCGACAGCCCCAAGTTCTTAATCTCACTTTTTCTGGGCTTGCTTTTCTTCAGTTTCTTTTCTTACTTTCTCCGATCTTCCTTCTCTTTCTAATACAAACAACCCACCATAAAAAATAATATTAATAACAGAAATCACTAGCAGCACATGCCTTATGTTTGAGTGATGACGTCCTTATGCCCCAGGTGGTTACTGTTGCTCTTAGATATCTAATTCCCTTAAAAGGCTTAATAATTTTTTCCAGTGAAAAGCATGAGTTACACTAAGGAAGGGTATAGCAATAAGTATAATGTAGTATAACAGCACATGAGTCCCAGCTGACTTGGCTAATAGCAGAACAGTGCCACTTCAAAGTACATTCACCAAAGCCGGGTTTTAAGGCTTCATCTATTTCTAGATGAGGTCCTAAACACCATGAGCAGTCAGCGAGCCCTTTCAGTGGAGGATTGTTCACAGTCTGGTAACATCAGACTTAAAAAAATAACAATTATAACAAATAAAAAGCAAAATTTGCATTTCATTACTTCTAACCCCTTCCCTTCTGCAGGGCATTACCAACAGAGAAGAGTTTCTCCACCTCGACCTAAAATTTGCAATTGAACTGGCAGCTCTACAGGAAAAAGGCTGTTGAGGAGGGACAGTCCGGGGCACCCTGAGTACCCTCCAGTGGTTGATCAGTTTTGCTCACCAGCATCCTGGCAGACAATCAGACTCTAATTGCAAAGAACTTCTCTGCCAGTCTGTAAGGCACCTGCACCATACAGGTCCCAAACAGCTTCTTTCGTAACTGTACAAATCTTCCCATAAGACCTGAAATAAGCCAGCAACATCTCCTTTTCCAGCTGGAAAGTGGGGCTCTCCACTGAACACCCAATTAGTACTGAAGTAACAAAAGCTGAGATGATCTTCTAGCAGCTGCTCTGACTCAACTGGGACTCTTCCCTTCTCCTAACAAAAGCAGGTCTTGATCAAAACAGGCGATACTTTGTTGGGAAGAAGGAGAAAGCAGAGAGTACTTGTCTTGACTACTTCATTTTGCATAGGAAATGTTTTCAGACGAGAGCAGTTAAGGTTCAATGTGCAAAGAAGTGTAAATCAAGCGCCAGGCCACATGGGATGCCTGCCTTGAGCTGCTCATAGGGATTTCTATAAGAGGAGTTTTAGTGTTGAAAGACTTGGATTTAAACATGTATGCTGCTCCTAAGTCTGTGTGCCTCCAGACTGACAAGACTTGGCATGGAGGAGAAGTCCCGCTGACTTCTATAACTAAGCGCTGTGACAGCAAGGAAAAGCTACGAGAGGAGTGTCTTCTGTTCTTACCGCTGGGAAGGACTGTGTTCCAGCTGCAACTTCTGCTTATGTTTCCCAAAGCTTACATTTCCAGAGCTGCTATGAAACATGTAGGGCAAGAAGCAGACTCTATCTATGTGCCTATACATACAATGAAATCAATCTGTGTTTGCAGAGCACCTGGTACAACAGAGAGCCTTGTCCCAAGAACTACACTTCCCATTTGTTATTAATCAGCAAAAGAAGTCATGGCTGCTACATGCTGAATTACTGAAATCAGTCTATGTGGTGTTTCCTATCTATATGACCCCTGTACTGACAATTCCTTTCCCCTTACCCTTTGCCTGTTTTCACTCATGAAAATAAAAGCTCTTCAGGACAGACACTGTCTGCCTCTGGCATAACAGGCTTCCGGGTGGTGGATGCCAAAACTGAAGCTTTTTTCAGCAGGTGCTTTCAGCAGCATCCTACTGAAATTGGTGTAAAATCAAGGGGCTGGTTCTAGCTATGGTGTTAACACAAGAAAGCGGCAGCACACAGCCCTGCAGTTGTCCTTGCCTTCCCCAACCGCCCATTACAGACCACAAAATGCTCATGTCTCAGATTGCCACCTGAGGGGTGATACTTTACAGAGCCTCCTTTTCCCCCCTGCCTAGTAAATCCATCCCTTGTTAGTCTCATTTTTCCCCACCACACTCAGAGACCAGCTGAAATTTGCATCTCCCATCGCCACCGAGGAGAAACCCCCCTGCAGCGAGCTGTGAGCATCAGCTCAGCGGCCACAGTGCCGATGCCTTCGTGCCTGCTGTGCGGGGGGCACAGGGCAGTAAGCACAGAATGTCAGGGGTTGGAAGGGACCTCTGGAGATCATCCAGCCCAACCTTTCTGTCAGAGCAGGTTCCCCTAGAGCCTCTGTCTGGTGGATTGCTCCGTACCACAGGAACAGCGAACAGAAAGTGCCAGGGTTCTCATTTTGTGAATCCGAGGCTGAACAGAAACTCCCTTGTATTTACAAAGGGGGTGTTTCTCTGAGCTGCCTGATAAATGAAGGGTGGGGGCCTGTGCCCCATATCAAGTTATTGGATATTTAGGAATGTAAAGAAATAGAAAGCTTACATAAGGGGAGGTTTTCAGTAGTCAATACGTTAGAAATGACTCAGCCCCTCTTCTCTCATAAAAACGTAGACCAGTCCTGGGCTAAGCCAGGCCTCCAGAGGAAAGGAAAGGATAAGAAGAAAGTCAATATAGAGAGTCTATTTCCAGCCTCATTCCTGCCACACCCATAAAGTTACATAGCTTTGGGTGGTCTGTTCATTTATGGATTTGAAACATTTACCTGTCCCATGAGAAGAGCATTGGGAAAGGTAAGTGTTGTATGAAAAGTGCTCTAATGGAAACCACAGTGTTTATAGAGATGGGCAGGTGCACCTAAGGCCTGAACAAAATGGTTCCTTGCAACTATCACAGGCACTTAGCAATTGATGTGTTTTGGTTTTGATTTCTCTAATGGGTATGGAACATTGCTCTGCCTCACCTTTGAAATCCTAAGGGACCCAGTGCCCTTTGCTCTAGTGAGCCACAGAAACAGGTTGCCCAGAAAGATGGTGGATGTTCCATCCCTGGAAACATTCAGGGTCAGGTATGAACAGGCTTTGAGCAACCTGATCTGGTTGAAAATATCCCTGCTTCTTGCAGGGAGTTGGAATAGATTACCTTCAAAGGTCCCTTCTAATCAAAATAATTCTATTATTCTATGATTCTAGATGGTCTCAAATTGGGAACGTTGCTGACAAACGCAAGCAGCTATAAATTAACTCGTTTTGTAGTATGTTGGAGGACACGAACTATAAACCATTTGCTGCCAGAGAGCCCTCAAAGTGTAGGAACAACCTTATTTGAGAGAAAGTGGTACTTGGTTAGAAAAAAAACTGAGAATCTAAAACAGGCTGTGGCCTCAGCAGGTATAAATTGCTGTGTTATCTCAGGGACAGGGTGGCCCTATGCCTTGGCTTCAGCTAGAACACAAGCAATTCTCCATTCAGTGATTTTACTTTCCAGCTTAGTCTCTCCTAAGAGACTGCACTTTCTGAAGAGCATTGTTTTTTCAGCCAGTGTCTGCTCCTAGAAGTGATAACACTTGATGTTTATAGTTATTAACAAGGATTGGTATGCAGAGGTGCTCTTGCTTATGCAAGGTCACTGCTATATCTTGTATACCACGTTGTGGTGCCACAAGTTAATAAAGTCATAAGTAAGAAAAAATCTGCACTTACAAGGAGGAGAGGACAGAACAGGTGACCCAAACCTGACCAAGAAAATATTCCATGTACAGCATATGCAGCATAAGGCTGAGGGATCATGAGGGTCAAGGCCTCTTTTTCTACGTCCGGGGACTGAGGAAGCCTCCTTCCATTCTTCTGCCTTCGATCCCAACCCATGCATTCCTGGATCCAGTTCTTGAAATCAGTTTCCATCTGCCGCTGAGTCTGGTTTGGGATTTCCCTTGTGCCTGCCCTGTAGCATCAGTGATTTCATGATCATCATCGGGGGAATTCGATATTTGTTTTGTATGTATTTGTACACAAGTCATTATTTTCTTATTAATATTATTATATTTTCTTTTTATTGTTACTGTTTCATTAAAGCCGTTGTAGGTTTTTTCCCCAACCAATATCTCTCTCTCCTTTATTCTTTTACTCTTTGCCTTCTGGGAAGAGAGAAGGATTGATAGAGACCATCTGTCATTCATTCAGTGATCAGTCCTGCCTTAAACCTTGACACCTTAAAAATTGGATAACTGTAATTTTTAAGGGAAGAATCCATGTGTTAAAACCTATGAACAAGCATCTAGCTAATGATACAGCTGAAAATAAGTAAAGAGGTTTGACAGAGACAAGTATAAAAAGCAGGATTTGACTTTTTTGAGTGATGCTGCAGAGCTGATCGTGGGCCAAGAGAAGTGCAGATTTGGAAGTGTCTGTACGGGACCATGGCAGGAGCATTTTCCTGATGCTTCCTGCAGCTTTGGGGAGCATGTTACAGGGTGGTCAGCCAGGGATGGAGAGTCAGAACCTGCTGACTGCTGCAAGACCTGGCTGATGTGAGGCAATGCTGTTGGCTTACCCTCACTGAGTGCATTTCCTCCTGAATACTGCACTGGTGGATGTGTTGATGGAAAGGAAAATGTTTCAAATTTGAAAAATAAAAGTCCTGTGGAAGTGAAGTGTTACATGCCCTACCCAGGGGGACCTCTGCTTTGTGATATAATCTCTAACTCAGTTTTTTTGCACTTGCTTTACTAGAAGTTTTTATTTTAGGAAGAGAAAAACATACTGAAGTGCAGAGAGGATGGTACTTGGAGCCCTGGATTCTAATCCCTACTTTGGTCAAGGCAGCTGAGCAGCTGCCGGCAGGTTTCTGCGCCTCTGCTTCCACTTCCACTGCCTGCTTGTGCAGCAGGTGCTGCAGCGTGGCTCTGGCAGCACAGAGGGGCTCAGACCCCTGCTAATGCCTTTGGTCCTACTTTTGCAATGTCATAAAAACATACTGTATCTACAGAAAGAATGATGCATCAGTGACAGGCTTGGGTCTGTACTGGTCTGCACAAGGAACGTGCTCAGCCATTAAAGCATAGAGAAGCCTCATTGCCAGGTCAGGCGGGGGGGTCTATAGTGTCATGCAGAGGCACCTGACAAGGTGGAGAAGTGGGCCTGTGGGAATATCATAAGGTTCAACAAGGCCAAGTGCAAGGTCCTTCACCTGGGTCAGGGCAATCCCTGGTAGCAATACAGGCTCAGGGATTAAGAGATTGAGAGTTGCCTTGAGGAGAAGGACTTTGGGGTACTGGTGTATGAAAAGCTGGACACAAGCCAGCAATGTGTGCTGGCAGCCCAGAAGGTCAACCATATCCCGGGCTGCATCAAAAGAAGTGTAGCCAGCAGGTCAAGAGAAGTGATGCTCCCCTCTGCTCTGCTCTCGTGAGACTCCATCTGCTGTTCTGTGTTCAGCTCTGGAGCCTTCAGCACAAAAAAGACATGGACCTGTTGGAGTGGGTCCAGAGAAGGGCCACAAAAATGATCAGAGGACTGGTACACCTCTCCTACAAACACAGGCTGAGGGAGTTGATGTTCTTCAGCCTGGCAAAGAGAAGGCTCCAGAAGACCTACTGCAGCCTTTCAATACTTTTAAGTGTAAGATGGGGACGATCTTTTTAGCAGGATGTGTTGTGATAGGAAGAGGGGCAATGATTTTAAACTAAAATAGGGTAGATTTAGACTAGAAAGAATTTTTTCACAATGAGGGTGGTGAAACACTGGAACATGTTGCCCAGAGAGGTGGTAGAAGCCCCATCCCTGGAAACATTCAGGGTCACATTGGACAGGGCTCTGACCTTCCAGATCTAGTTGAAGATGTCCCTGCTCACTGCAGGGGGGTTGGGCTAGATGACCTTTAAAAGTCTCTCCCATACAAAAGCATTCTATGATTCTATGATAATCAGTCTGTAGTCAGTGCCAATACCCAGTCCTCTGGGTGTAAAAACAAGCTTTGGTCTTCATCCCAGATAGGAATCATTCCTGACCAAGCTTTGTTCCCATGAAATCAAGCAGACAAGTATACTCTGCCGAGCCATTTCTCCCAGGCAGTGGTTCAACCCTTCACAGTCTGTGGCAAGTCTCAGCATTCAAGCTCATGTTTTGCAGCTCAGCTGTGCATCCTACTTCTCCCCAGGGGGCTTTTTATTCTACAGTACCTCCAACGTATTTAATCTTCAACTTTCCAAAGACCGTTGGCAAGATTTGTCAGCAAAGTACTGTGGAGCTACAAGAGGAGAGGAATAATAAGTCTCATCTATGTGGACTTGGCACACAATAATACATAAGGTTTGGACAGGTTGTAGGATCAGTCCCAAGTCAGAAGTTAATCTCTTGTCAAGCTATCAATTAAGCCACAGTGGTTTAGCTCCTCTCCTTCCTTTCCCCATACATGTGCTCCCAGCCATCTAAGGCTGCTTGGGCCATTGATGTAAAATAAGGCTGCCCTATTTTGTAACAAACTCTGTTGGTCCCAAAGGCAGAGCCATGAGCTCTCCCATGCTCTAATGGGGAAATGAGGCTCTGCTTTCTGCTCAGTGGCACTAGTAGGACTCATGGCCCAAAACTACATCCCACCACTACTCCACCCAAACTGCAGGCTGCTTCATCACTCCAGTGATGACGTAAAATATTCTGCTTATGCCAATTGAGCAGTGACATTTGCTAAGATGCTTCTGTTTTGTCAGCACATTGTTTGCACTGGAGTGTAACCACTGGTTGTTCA
>NW_009737367.1:14847-17081 GCF_000703405.1 Apaloderma vittatum
TCCCAAATGAATGCTTTCTGGCACAGGAACAAAGCTAAACTGTTTGCTGTGGGAAGTGCTAAGCATCTGAGCTCATCACATACAGGGTGAGATTCTCTACCAAGTAGATATGAAGTTTAAGTACTGTTCAGGAGGCCAAGCAGGTTAGTTTCCATAAACAATATGGTGTTTGAGCACAAAGCACCTCAGAATTCACTCCACTTGGCAGAGAGACTTGTTTTTATTCAAGCCACAGAAAGGCTGTACCTCACCTTACCAGGACAAGCACAGAGGTAAAAAAAAAGAGACTTGCTGGACACACACAAGGCCCCTGATGGGCAGATTTGGAGGATAAGGGATGCATGTTGCACTCCCAGAGTATTACCAAAAGGTACTGCCAATTCTTGAGCACGTGATATAGTTCTCTATTTACAGCCGCCTATGTATGAAACTGAAGTCATGATTTTTGCATTGCCCATGTGCTGACATTACTTTTTCACTTCCTATGTTCCTGTGATCCTATATCACCAATATTGGAGCTCTTTCTTTTTAAGTCTATCCTTCCATCATAATTTGTTCTTATTATGTCTACTTCAGTCCCACCCTGACAAGACAGTAATTGTCCAATATAAAAGATGTTCCTAGATGGAGAGACTAGTAGGAGGTGTCTCTCATATTTCTTGAAACAGGATCAATACTCCACTTCTCTTAAAGTGCTACGGATTCATTTATTTCTGGCTCAGTGGGGCTGTGAAATGCTAGAGCTTAGCAGTCATACATTCCAGAATATCCTCTTGTTCTGCAAAACTTTCAAATTAATCTTCAGTGTGGTTTTAGAGGATTGTCTTCATAAAGACTTATACCTTTTGAAAGCCAGAAGACCAGATGCTACTTCAGCCTCTCTATAGATATCAAGTTCAAACCCAGCATTTTATGAAATAGCTGGTACAGTAATTGTATCCAAGTTTGGACAGCAATCATTGCAGGGTGATTTGATTTTTACTCTGCATAGTCTGTACCCTGCCAGGCCAAATAAACTCCTTCTTTATCCGGTCCTGAACTAGTCATGAGAGTGAGAAAAATGGTAATATCACCTTGAACAATTATTTGTAGACCATTAGATTAATGCCTGAGCCAAATACCAGGGAGTTTCCAAGAGCTACAAGCAGGACATGGGGCAGCTGCCACTCAGCAGCAGGTGACCTGCTGGAGATGCTGATCAGGGAGGTGGCAATGGCCAGCCACAAGCAGCTGTGCCTCATGCTGATGCTGCCAGATGCTTTTTAACTGAACTGTGAATCAGTTTCCACTGATGCTGCAGCAATTCAGATTCCAGTTGCTACTAGAAAATCCAAACTTGTAAAAAGAAAATGTGCAACCAGCTCAGACTTTCCACAAAATCACACTTTCATTCAAAGCCAGCTGTATCTTTTGGACGAGAGGCTCTGTAAGTTTCCCAGAAAAACATCTCCTCCCTTCAGGTTTTATCAATATAACATCATTTGCCTATATTACTCCTTCATTTTACTGGAGGTGGAGGGAAGCTGTTCAAACAAAGGCTCTATAAAATGACCAGAGTACAACTAGTGTCTAAAATAAACAAATTGATGTCTCAATATTTGCTTGTCATCAATGTCCCGGAGAGCATCCTGCCTTCACAGGGTGCAGCTTAAATGAGTGCTGTTTGAGTATATGATTCACACTTTGTCAACAAAAAGCACATTTGGTTGAACAAATGTTACTGCAGTATTTCTCAAGGTGTTTGGAAGAAGCCAAGTTCCAGCAATTGCCACAAGAATTGTTAATATCAGAGATGGAAATGGCTGGTCAAAAATAGATATCTGCATAGTCTGGCAAGGAGCCTGTCTCCAAATAAAAATTTGGAATGAAACTCCTTGTGAAGGATTATATCTGTAACCCTTGTGCATCAAATTTCATTCATATTTTACTGGGACTATTTAATAAAGAAGAAGAGCAATCAAATATGAAATAAGATGGAGACTATTAAATGAAGAAAGACTGTTGGAGGAATGACTAATATGCCTCCTTCTGTATAAACATACAGAGAAATAATTAATCTTCATAGAATCATAAGTTTGGGTTTGAAGGGACCTTTGAAAATCATCTACCGCACCCCCCCTGCCATGATCGCAGAATCACAGACTCTCTTGGGTTGGAAAAGACCTTTAAGATCATCAAGTCCAACCATTAACCCAGCACTGCCAGGTCACCACTGACCTGTGTCCCTCAGCCAC
>NW_009737367.1:17118-17338 GCF_000703405.1 Apaloderma vittatum
CCCCCGGGCCAGCCTGTTCGAATGCCCAGGGCCCCTTTCGGGTAAGAATTTCTTGCCAATGCCCAGCCTGAACCTCCCCCGGCACAACTTGCAGCCATTTCCTCTCGTCCTGTCATTCACTACTGGGGGGAAAAGGCTGAGCCCCTCCTCTCTGCAGCCCCTCTCAGGGAGCTGTAGGGAGCGAGAACATGTCCCCTCAGCCTTCTCTTCTCCAGCTGAA
>NW_009737368.1:0-15690 GCF_000703405.1 Apaloderma vittatum
AACCCCTGACATTCTGTGATTCTGTGAAGCTACAGCATGGTCTGTCAGCCTCCAAGGGAAGCCATTTTTCCTGTACACAGGGATCTTAAGTCCCCAGCCTTCCCAGCCTACCCCTGAAATGCACAGCGTCAACATTTCCTCCCAGTGCGTACCATGTAGATAACGCCCAGCTGTTATCTCAGGTGTAACACATCTTGACAAAAAGAGAAACAAACTACATTCCCTTGAATCTGCTGTATGAAGACCTCACTTAAAAATCTGATGCTCTTAATATCTGTCTTTGTCATGGGACAGAGTCAGCTAAAACTGACTTTGAACCCTCCTCCTAGGTGAGAAAGACATGAGTAGCTGTAGCTGATGGGGTGGCGGTGGCTAATACTTGGAAGTTATAGCTATCTTTTGTGGCTGAAACACTGGTAATTATGGCTTGATCTTCAGCCTTCAGACAGTAAATGTTGTGGTAATTGCTGTCTTCAGAAATACGTGATGGAAAATAAGGGCTCCCTGAAGTGGGCTGAGGAGAGACAAAACAGTTTGTGTATGAAGAACCACAGCACGAAGAAATCTGAATAACCCCAAAATCGGCTAAAACCACGTTTGCTATTCCCCATGTTGGACTTTTTCTGATGAACACA
This sequence comes from Apaloderma vittatum, assembly GCF_000703405.1. NCBI lineage: Eukaryota > Metazoa > Chordata > Aves > Trogoniformes > Trogonidae > Apaloderma > Apaloderma vittatum. The sequence continues at coordinate 636 of NW_009737368.1, forward strand.
GAGCCACCTGAACCCCAGGGTCCTCTCTACTTCTGTGCCACCAGCGTCTGGAGGAGCTTTCTAAAGTCCCAGTTCTCTGGATCTGGTTCTGTATCTGGTGTGCTCTCATGGTCTCTGTCAGCAGCCTGCCTGCACCTTTTTTATCTTTCATCTTGTTTCTAAATTAATTATTTGATCTGCAAGCACTTACATTTTTCATAGGTTTCCACATGGAAGATTTTCCATGGGATCCTGTGATCTTAAATACAGTCAGGTTGCTCTTTGCTTAAGATGCTGAGATCCTTTGAGACATCACACACACATCCTTAGCAATGTGTCTTGCAAGAGGTCCCCGTGATCTGTGAGAAGTGCAAGCTTTTACAGGATCATGTCCCTAAAATATAAGAGCTTCAGAACAAGGCACATGTGCTCCATTTGTTTTGAAAATGCTATGGTGTTGTGCAGCTAAATAGACATGATCTGTGACAGTGGTCATAGCATTGCTATTTGTGAAGTAATCACCATCGTATTTTCCTTATAAAGCTATATTTAGCCGATATCCCTCATGATATTTAGCCAATATCCCTCATTAAATTATGCCATAGTTTCTGGTTATGTTTTGAAAATCTCACCCCACGTAAGAAGTGTTCAGTGCCTCTTGCTCATTCATTACAAAGTGGCAGTGAATTCGGGCAACAGGCTAAAGGATAGAACTGATATCTAGAAAGTGTCAGAAAGCCCAGTGCTACCTACATAAACACGCTGCTGCATAGAGGCCTGTGTTGCCTTTGTTCTGCAAGTTATGAGCTCATATGTCAACATGGGAAAACAGATGTTTAGATTAAAATAATAACAAAAAGGCAGAATGAGAAACATGTCCAAGTTCCTTTGGCTTTTGTTCAGGTGTTCTGTGGACTGAGCTAATCGGGATCATGTGGAGCGGCTGAGTATCATTGGAATCAGATGGTCTTTTTGTAACTGTAAAAAGGAAAGACGCAATTTTACTCTGTATACACACGTCTTTGATTTACTTCTGGACTTAGTTAAAATAGTCTTTCACTGCCTATTATGAGAAGGGTAGAAGTTAATTGACAGAATGCACTTAATCTTCTGTGGAAGAAAAAAAATTGTATCATGACATCTGCAGAAGATAATCAGATGTCTTGTGTTCTTATCTGTAACTATCAACATGAAAGACCTGACTGTATTGGCTTTCACTTCTCAGGTAGTTGTCTGTACAAAACAACTATTTCTGCACATTATAGTACAGACATAAGATTCTGCTCAATGTGCAAAATTCTGGAAAATAATTTCCTTTGTTGTCTATTCATTAATCCCTTCCAGGCTCAGTTCTTAATTAGCCTTGACTGAAGTTCTGCCACGCTCTTTTGCTTCAAGAGATGTGTCCCCGTCTTCATTTCCTCCTTATGATGCTGCGGGCTGGCTAGCTGCTTCATCGACTGTGGTGTGATTTGTTCTGTCTCTGGCTAGGAAACTCATGTACTCGTAAGGAATAATTTTGATATAGGGCTGCTATTTTCTTCTTCCTGTGAACTATTTTTCTTTTCTATTAGTTGCCTCATGCTGCTCTCTTGCAGGATGATTCACACACTTGCTTTCTCCAACCGGAGTGTAAAATGCCCCACCTGTTCCAATTGGTTGGACACCAAATACTATTTTTCTTCTCTTGCTCTCAGCTTCAAAGTGTAAACAAAACTTCCTATTGCAGGGAGTAATTTTTATTATGACTTTGGGACAACATTTTTTCAGTTGCCATAGAGGTCTTGAATCCTGGTCCTTCTACACCTCTCCCAAACAACAGCTTTCAGATGCAATCTAATGCCACAGAGTTCCGTGAAACATTCTGCTAGAAAATTTTATTAAAGCAATCAGTTATATCACAGTCTTTCAACTCGAGAGTTTCATTGCTGAGTTTTTTGAAAGATATAAATCCACAGCCTACAAGGGACTGTTGAGTGCCTGTGCTATCTGAAAGTTTATGCTGAGGAATGGCTTAGGTATATTTATAAAAAGTAATTATAGATTAATCTGATCTAAGGCCTCTCTTGCTGGACCGGTTGCCAAAAGATGTGTTTATAGTATTACTTTAACGTTCTTTCATTTTATTAATATCATTATTACGTCATTTTTTGCCCAGGACAATTCATAGTGACCTTAAAATGAACAACAAATGGTGCCAGAAGTAAAAGTCAACAAGGGAAAGATGATACATAGCTGTCATCCATTTATCCAGAGAAATGAGATTAAGGGCTAGGTTGTCAGCTGTGCTAAGGCAGTGCTCAGGCCAGCTGGGAGGGTGGGGAAGCATGGCTGTGAGCTGCCTTGATTATTCTTGTTCCTGGGAAAAAAATGGTTCCCAGATTAGTTGGGATTCAACATCTATTAGACCAGTCCTGCACCTCCCCTCACCACCATGATGCTTCCTTGGCCTCTGGGGACCATGTTCTCCTGTCCAAATAGGTTTTAAGAGAAGGAGAGAGCAGTGTCTCAATTTTTTACCTGAAGTTTGTTAGATTTTACTTCTTTTGCTCCTCTCACTGTCGGACAAACTAGGGTAACTTGCTAGTCTTGAGAAATTTCATATTTCTTGTTCCTTGATTTTATGCCCAGCTCAAAAGCATCCCTTCCCCTTTTGCCACCACCTCCTGATCCCAGGTGGTGCCAGCTCCTGGCAGTTGTCAGCGTCAGGATGGTATGTCTCCTTGGGACCTGGGGCAGAAGGCCAGAAGCCAGCAAAGACATACATGGTCTAAAATGAGTGTAACAATATCCAATTTGTCACCAACTACACTCCAAATGTCTTCAGACCCATCTCCACATGTTCTTTTTATTTCTCTGACTGCCCAAAGCCTCCTAGAGTGGTTGGCTCCAGCCGGTATACAACTGTTTTAAAACTCAGTACTTGTTTCCTTGAGCGTTTGGTGCTTGCCAGGCAACATTCATGACAAATAGCCCAGTGCTACCACACAGAAAGCATCTGAAGCCACATTCTGAGGGGTGACAGCACTAAAAACTCAGTCAGTGATTGACGCTCTGGCCAGTCTTGGGATGTGTGCTGGGGGAAAGTTTCCTTTCGGTTCAAAGCCAGAGCAAAAATCTTTTGTTTCACCCTCCTACCGGGGAGTAAAGACCAGCAAACAGGGTGCTCCAGCCTGCCAGGAGAGAAGTTCTTCCTCTCCCACTGCCATAGATAATCCAGCACACAAAATTGTCTATTGAGGATCGGATTAGTTTTTAAGTGCTCAAAGACGTAAAGCACTGAAATGTTGCTCAAATGCCAGTGTAAGAGGATTTATATTCCCAGATGGCAAAGAATAAATATATAAAGTGCTAGTCATCATCTAAGGATGAAATCCATCTCATCTCAAGAAAAAAGAGTAAAAAGTGGGGGAAACTTCTAAGATTAAACTTTTCCCCTCCTACCCAAAGGGCAACTTAGTGCTGATTTACAGCATAATGAGAGTATATACTTGTAGAAGATGCCTTCATGTGACATGGTCATAGGATTTGAAAGGAAGCTGTGGATTTCTCTATGCTACCTTACTGTTCTTTAGCTCCTCCTTCCCCTAAATGGAATCGTACAATTTTTGTTACTCCTCGAGACTCTCTGGCCACAGGATGAATGCAGTTTGTGTTTCAACCTAAATGATCTCATATAATAAACTACTAAAAGCTGGTTTTAATAAAGGAATTAGGGAGAATGAGACTGTTGACAGACAGCTTGATGAACCTTCTCAAATTCCTTCTACAATGTTGATTTGATTCCAGTTTGTCTTTGCAACGTTTTCTTGTTGTATACATAAATTATTTCTGCAACAGTCAAAGTCATCCTGTGAGCCATGCACAATCCAAATGTAAATTCCAGACCTCTGTTTTCAAGAAGACCATTGTCTTGGATAGAACCCCCAGTGATGTCAGAGATTTTATATGTCAAAGCAGGAACACCAAAGAGACATAAAACTGTAAGAACTTTTTAAACGCTCTTTAGCAATGCCACCAAGGCAGTCAGCCTTGCACAGGAAACTGAAGCAGTCAGTGATTGCCTGCTATTGGCTCTAGGATTATATGCCACCTCTGAGTATACATATAAAGAACTGTTTAGTCCAAAGCTGGATATCATGTCCTCGACAGACGGAAAGTTCTTTAAAGAACACATAAGAAAGGATAAACGTGAGATTTTTGTTTTCCCTTGGTAAGGAGATTATTTTCTTTCCAACATTTGGCAATCAAAATTTGAATCAACTGCAATATAAGTGACAAAGGCACCTGAGGGAGGCTTTCTAACAGGTGTGGATATCACTAAAGGAGGATATGGCTGTTCTTTCTAGGAAACATTTAATTTTGGATACTGAGATTTGGGGGAGAAAAACAGAAAAAATATGAACTAGATTCAGCTTTCAAGGATAATATTTAGTCTTAAGTAACAAATAGTATTTATTAAAGGATATGGTAATGGAATTCTGACTGATAATAAAAGTGGAATAATATTCCATTTATACTGAGTAGAAAAAGGAGAAAGGCATCTGTGCACAGACAAGTTTTTACCTAGAACTTAATTACGCCTGAACGTTGTGTGATTAAACCTCTTGTGTTATAACTTAGAGATAAAATACAATATTATTTCCCAAACATGGGAGTTAAAGATGTATCTTAAGGAACATTTCAAATAGGGTAGTAGAGAACTGCAAATGAAATTAGCCATGTCCCTATATAATCACATTCGATGATACCTTAGAGATTTCAAGGAAGACACATGGAGGCCGTTTCATTATTTTGTAAGTGTTAATTGACCTTTTATTTGCTTGGAAAACTAAATAAAAACATTGGCTTAAGAAAAAAGATCAAATCAATGGCTCCTCTGAGAAATATTTTTCCTTAAGAAACTCTATTAAGCCTAGAAATAAAGGCATTTTTGACAAATTAGTAACAAAAAAGGCATACACAGACAGTTCCTGAGGCACAGGAGCGTGGAGAGCTGACATACTAGAGGACCAGTGTGGTATTGTATTGGTATCAACAGTATTTTAATCTGAGAGATTCACTAATATTACAATTTAATAACAAGACTTCTTTTTTTAATTATTTTTTGTCCTACAACAATATTACCTATCCCCTCAAGAAAATGCTTCTTAATCAAATCATAGAGGTAATTTAAAGGTATTAAGATGTGGAAACCAAATACTGAGCTGCTAACTACAGTGCATTAAGTAGACCCATCAGTAGAAGTTTTTCTCAAAAGAAGAGACCCCCGTACTGCACAGTCTAAAGAAGTTGCACTGCTTATGTTTCTTTAGATGGCAGTAGCAGCAGTTAACTAACAAACTATCATCGTTGCTGAAGTATTTCTGCAGAAACAACAGCCATTCCTTTCACAGCTTTTGCAAGATATTATGAGCCAGCTTCATTTCACAAAAACTTAAGGGGGTTCCACCAGGAATGGAACTTGGCCTTGCATTTTTCACTTTTTCTGCTGGCTGCAGAACAGCCAGTAAACCCTGCAGAACAGTCTTTTTTGTAACGCATGAGCCCTGGGGCCAATCCAAAGGTCAGTGCACACGCAGCACTCCTCAAGCTGTTAGACACCTGAACTGAGTAGGGAACGGAGGACTGTATTATTGCACAATTAAACCTCTCCCATTTATATAAGAGGAAGTTTAGCTTTAAGTTATCTTGGAAAGAAGGAAAAAACAATCTACGTAGAGTAGAAAAAGAAAATGAGGAACAGTTGTTGGAAGAGAGGACTCGTATATCCAAAGGACACCAATCAAGCTATTTTGTCTACATAGCATAACACAAAGCTATGAAAACATACCTTTTTTTTGGGTGCTGAAAGCAGGGGAGACATGTCAGTGCAGCACTACACTTGTGCCAATTTGTTAATACAATTATTGTGCCTCTGGCTCGAAGCTAGGTCATTGGCCCATGGCATCACACTCCATGGATCAAAGTAGGCGTAAACCTGAGAGCACAGGTATGGAACCAGCAGAACTGTTGGCCAGATTTTCATAACTATTCCTGATGCTCAGGAAAAAAGCAAACTTCATGTTTGGTTTCAGCAAGGTTGGAGGCAAATATTCTGCCTTGCCCCAAGAGGTGTCTCAGATACATGCTCCTAAAGGCTCTGCTACATCGTTTAGGAAAACAAGAAAATGAAGAGGGGATCAGAACAGTGAAATGATAGAACCAAACCCAAATAAACTGCAGCTTCACACTTCACGTTTATTTTAGGTCCTACACTCTTTTCATTGGTTTCATACATCAGTCAGATGAGGATTAGGAGGTTCTTACTGGAACTACTGAATATCTTGTGTTACAGTTCTGGAAAAGTTCCTTGGCTGTTTGCCACCCTTTCCAGTACAGTATTCTGGTGTGACAGATGGATTGAATAACAGTGGCTAGCAATCAAGACATGTGAACCACAGGGTGTGGGGGGAGCTGTTGTCATGACTTGTGAGAGACTGTGTTGTCTGACATGTCAATACCTGTTTTCATGGGGAAGGAAGTGGTCACCTGGCTAAAAAGGTGCACAACTGTCCTTTTTTTCTGGCCTTACTGATGTTGGGAGTGAGTCATGTTTTCAGCCCCTGAAGTGCTGGAGCCTAGTAACAGGTTCACAGCCACTCTAGGGTAACATTTGCTTGTCACCAGTAACTACAGCATGAGAAGAATGAAAAAGTGGGATGCAGCTTTCTGCTGCTGGAGAGGCCCCATTCCCTCTGCAAGCTGAATTCAACTAGTGCTCTTCCTAACCATCATTGCTGATGTCTGTCATCCTGGTCTGACCTAAATATGCTTCTGGTTGCATTTAGGCTCTTGTCTTCCCTGGATGGAAGCATGTATCTGTGTGGTGGTCTGTCAGCCCATGCGTGCTCTCATGTTCTTCTAAGTGCCAATGCAATACACTCAGGGTCTTCTGCTCCAGCCAGAACCAAAAAAGAAGAGAGACCTTCAGCACTGTACTTAGGTGAACCATGACTATCAACCAGCATTTTTCATGGCACTGTGGGAAAAGTTGCTCTGTACAGCTGCAGTGGTAAAACAGCAAGGAGGCAAGAGAAAAACAAAGGGTCTCCAACCGACCTTCGTTCTGTGCACCTCAGTCACTGCAGAACAAATCTGAAAGGCTGCTTTTAAATTGCTGTTTTAATAAACTAGGATCAATTTGCTGACCTGTCATGTACTTTCTGTGCAGGACACGACCAAGAAATGTGTTTTCATCTATCACCTACATTTTCTATTAAAGAGGGTATTTTAATTCTTCAGCTTCATTCAGTGTCACCTGGGCCAGTTGTTACCACCTCTGCAGTGTGCAGCCCCCGGGAGCAGAACTAAAACAACATTTATTTTCTTTAGAAAGAAAGTAGCCGCTGAGACTACTTTAAAGAAAATAGTCTCTGAAGTTGTGGAAGCAAAATGTCAACATCTAATTTATAGGAGCTTGTGATGCATATAGAAACCTGTCTCTGTTCCATGGTCTTTTATATTAGGCCAAATTTGATGCAGTTACATGAACTCTGCAAAAAACACTCTTGCGACTTGTCGTTGTTGAGATGCTGACTATAGAACACTTCCTTGTGACTTTGACGTGAGCAAACAAATATTTCAGCTAGCACAGCAAACCCTCTGTGTAAGGCTGATCTGCTCTCTGTTGTGCTGCTGCATGTTATGGGATGTGATTACTATAAAACTGCAGGACCACTGAGAACCGATTCACTGTAATCTAGGAGTAATAAAACTGATTTTAGAGACACTAGGAAGGTACAAAGACATTCCAGGATTTACTAACTGATTCCTCCTATACCACTGGAGAGGCAGACTATTTAAGCTAGAGGATAGCATGCCTTCAGCAGTCAGCTCTCTCTTTTGAGTTGTCTGTATGTATAGTTATCTATATCATCTATATCCGTAGGTAACATATGCCAGGGGTATATATACCTTGGCTGTCTCCTTGCCATGTGAAGCCATAGAATAGTTAAGATGGTGGCATGTATCTTGCATGCTTCCTTGTGTAAGTGCTGGTGAGTGTGTTATAGGCACTGAAGCCAGCTCAGGCTGAGCAGCCTGGACTCAAGAGTGAGCTGTGCTGGACCTGGCAATGCTCAGAGACACACACAGGTGGGTCTGCCCAAGGCTTCCCCTCACAGCAGTTTTCAGGAGGACTTTTCATCTCAGAGACAGCACAGGACCCTGGCTGGTTCTTTGCATTCCCATGGCATTGCAACCTGCATCCAGGCATATTGGGGGAAGGAGCCAAGATTGGCAGCAACATTTCTCATATTTTCTAAGGTTCATCCCAGTTCCTCATCATGCGACACCAGTGGAAAGTGGAGATATTAAGTTTCTCAGATGTCTCCCTGACTAGCCCTTTGGTTTCAGGCCATTTTCATCACCTGTAACCAACCTTCAGCTTCTGAAATACCTAAGCAGCCCGACCCTACAAAGCGCTAAGCAGCCTTGAAGGCTATAGCTTGGACTTCAATGAAAATGAAGTATGTCATCATGCAAAAGAAACACTGCTGGAGGGTGTCTTTAGTGGCTCAACCAAGCCATTAAAGATTATCTTATCGAGAGCACTATTCTAAAGAATTTAGAAATTTGGGGAGGTGGAAGGGTGCCTGGTGGCACTGCATATGCAAAGCAGAACTGCTGTCTCCATGCCACACTCCGTGTGTGATGCTTTGATGGACACACACGGATGAAAAGCAGAGTGTGCCTGCAGATGTGACATTGTAGCCTTGTGGAAAAAAAAAACAATAGTATTAACTTTTTTCCTTATCTTTTGGCATTTGATCTTCACAACAGAAGTTAATATTTCTCTTTCTCTCCAGGGAATGTGAGGAAACAATGATGCTATTAGTCTCAACTCTTAAATACCCATATTCTTTAGAGGACATGAAAGAGGATTTGTATTATTTGGAAGGAGGCTAAACTGGACATGAGGTCAGAATAGCTGCCCAACACATGTTGAAAGTCAAGTTCTGAAGGAATTCAAAGCCACCAAGATATATGTGTCCAGAGAAGTTATATAGAAGGCATATGGGTCTCCAGAAGCAAGAAAATAGATTCTGGTAAAAATACCAGAGGCCAAGTCATGTAGGGAGGACTCAGACCTACATCCCCAATTTAATCTGGTCACTTGTGCTTGGGAGAAGACATGAAAGGTGAATCAGCTATGCTCCTACATTAAACTAGACTTTCTCAAGTTAAAGACTTAGAAGATTTTGGGGCTGCATGTACTAGGTGAACAATTTGCCTGCTCTTTCCTGAAAGCAATGACACCTTTATTTATTAGTTGTCTCACCAAAGATGGTAGTAGCTGCTTCTTTACATTGCCACAGCCTCTTTCTTTGGCAAACTTTTTCCTACAGAAGCTGGCAAAAATCTAGCATGAATTTAAATTTGTATTCCTTGAATTGCAGTGAAACAACCCACAACAGATTAAAAGTACTTTTAAATAAGCTATAACAATATCGGCTGCGAGCATTCCAGAGCCCTTCACTTCTGGTGTCAAAGGTGTCTGCTTAAATTGCTAATTAGCTTCTCTTGTTATAATTTTTCTGACTTAAATACTCTCCTTGAAAGCATTTTTCATACCTCCTGTAGTTGCCATAGCAGCCATCACTGCACAGTTTGCCTGCTCTTCTGCCCCTTTTTCATTATCAACTGTAACTATAATTTCTGGAGGAAAAAAGTTTTTTAACAAAACGCAGAATACAAAATAAGAAATCCCTAATAAAGGCTTAAATAAATTCCTTATCTGGCAGCACACTGAAAATATCTTGATTCCTGGCACAGTAAATATACTGCGCAGTTCGCTCTTCATTAAAAAACACAGGCAACCACAGTACCAGGATGTGGGTAGTCTTAAAGACTGATGTGTACATTTATGCAGATGCAGTCTTCTGGGAACCAGCTTGTTTTAATCATAAAAGAACCCTTCAAGTAGATTTAATGAGGAGTTAGTTGAGGAATTTATTCTGAAACTTTAAACTATGTGTAAATTCCTGAGGATCAAATTAAGTTAAAGGTAAATAATGTTCAGAATGGTGTTTCAGTCAAGGCTGCCTAAAAGCTGGAGACACAAAGATCCTGGTTAGAGAATATTTCTTTTCCAGCTAGAGACTTATTTAAGGAGCCCAGACAGATGCCATATGTTGATAATAAAACAACGTCTCCCACAACGTGACATTTGGAGCCTGCTCAAAAGATCAGTCATTTTTGTCTTTTCTAAGGTTGCTGCCTTTAAAATAAATGCCAAACAGTCATGAACTGGAAAAAGAGTAATTGCCAATAGGTGTCATCAGTGATGAAACATCCGTAAGCAGCTGTTTTGCTTTACATGCAGGGAAGTTCTGGATAAAAGAAACACTGTGACAAGGACAGCTGTGTCAAGGCTTCAGAAAAAACAGATTGTCATCATTTGCCCTCTCAAAGATAGGAAAACCTTGCTTTGAGCTCTTCCTTTCTCAGCGAGACAATGCTTGGACTATGTTCTTCATACACTCAAAAAGAACCCCAGTACACTCAAAGATATTTTATTTAATGATTTACCTTTTGAGTCACAGTATTTATTGTTTCAAAGTCTAGCCAGAGGTACTGTGATGGACAAACATACACACAATGTCCTCTTATTTTTATAGAATAAAAGCATAAAATGGTTTGGGTTGGAAAGAACCTCTAAAGGTCATTTAGTCTAACTCCTCTGCAATGGACAGGGATATCATAGAACCATAGAATCATAGAATCATAGAATGGCCTAGGCTGGAAGGGACCTTAGGGATCATTTAATCCAACCTCCCTGTCATGGGCAGGGACGCCTTTCAACTAGGTCAGGCATCACATCGGGACCGATATCTTCAGCTAGAGCCCCATCCAAACTGACCTTGAACTTTTCCAGGGATGAATCATCTACTATCTGTCTAGGCAACCTGTTCCAGTGTTTCAGCAACCTCATCACAAAAATTTCTGCTATATATCTGGTTTAAATCTACACTCGTTTACTTTAAAGCCATTACACTTTGTCCTATCACTGCAGGCTGTATTAAAAAGTCTGTCCCCATCTTTCTTATAAGCCCCTTTCAGTGTTTAAAGACAGTGACAAGGTCTCCCCAGAGCCTTCTTTTCTCCATACTCTCAACCTTTCCTCATAGGAAATTTTTTCTGCATGTGGTTGATCATCCACTGGATGGTGTTAGCAATATACGTTGTCTGGTGTTTCCTAGCTGGACATTGTCATTTATTGCACAATTCTTAAACAAAGAAATATTTTTCTCTTATTGTCAGATATGCAGATGAAACAGAGAAAGCACCTAAAGGCTTAGCAAGTTGGCTTCATAAGGTGCAGCTTGGTCATGTAAGTGCTCACTGCTGTAACCTGCAGCTCTGCCATTTCACATTAAATTTCTCCAGTGTTAATGTGGAATAAGTAAGATCATATTTTACCTTCCTGGGCAGTATTGTGGGGTGGAAAATCTCAGTGAGACAGAGAAGATGAAGAAACAGATGGAAAAGTATCACTTATGCATATCCTTAATATGTTTTCTTCTAGAGGTTACAGAGTTTAGGCATGTTTTGTCTGAAAATACGTGTAGCTTGTATGGTCTGTGTCCTGGTCTTTTTTTCTTTGTCAGTATTTTTACAGTATTCAGAAACTTCTCAGGCATATTGGAGGACAGAAAAGGAAAGATGCTTCCAAGGTGATGAAGGTGTATCCGCTTGTCCTGCAGACACATCAGAATAACTCGTACGAGAAGTCGCCCAGAACTCATAAGGCAGCCTGCACAGGAACAAACCACTGACTTCAGAGTAAGTGTAATGAGATCGTGGTAGATGAGGAAAGAAAGAACATGGAAGGAGAGAGAGTTGGCTTAAACAGATAGTCATGTTGTGTTTCTGCTGCAAATAATCTATTTATCTTCTTTATTTAGTCCAGAATCTTGCAAATTCTTACAGAGGTGAGCAACTTTATACATGAGTGGTCCCATTCAATTCAACGGACAAACTCCTTGCCAAATGTTAAATACAGACATGTCTACAAGATTACAGCCTTTAACTGAGAGTGAGCTTGTTTCTGGCTTGTGTATCACTTCACATGCTGGTGATTGTTAATAAACATCCATGAAGGAAAAACATGAGGGAAATCACAACATTTGATTTTGGAGGGCAAAGTAATCCCAGAGGCACCTTTCTAGTAGGAGGGAGAGCCTTGCAGACATGTACAGCTGAAAGGGACGATGAGGCAGCACTGGCTGCAAAAAGCAGAAAAGTGGGATTCAGAGGGTAATAAACTTTTGAGCTACATAAAAGGTTCTTGCTGTGGAAGTTTCTGACATGGATCTCAGAGTTGAAATGAGAATGACGAGACGAATACCATGGCACAGAGAGCTCCAATAGTAAAAAACAGTCAAAAGGAAGATAATTTAAAGTGCAACAGAAATACTTACGGGACAAAAGGGTTTAAAGAATATACTGCATTTTCTGAAAAGGCAGGCATCACATAATCAGATCTGGTTATAAAATGCAGAGAATTTACCCCACAGAGAGCTTTGAGTTTTTGTGAAAAAATCAAATAACCTGAATAAAAAGGCTTACAGCTGAATGTTACTGCTTTTCCAACAGAAATAATAGCTTTTTTATAAAAGAAAAAGATTCCATCTCCAAACATTTTAAATTCGTTGAAACGCTACTTTCTTGCAGAAAGAATATTTAAATAGCCCTAGGGATAGCTGAAACCCATGGGAAGTTCAGGTGACAACCATGTCAGAAAAATCAGATCTTAAATGGTTGCAGCAGCCACATGATTGCTAGAAGCTTTAATTCACAAAAGAGGGCTGCAGAGCTTGGTGTAGCAATTATGAGGTTCTTGTTTCCAGTTTGGCTTCTCCTGCAAGCACAGGGAAGGCTGAAACCCTGATGGTTAGCTAACAAGAATAACCTCCCAAGCAATGACATCCCTCAGCACACAAGGAGCATTAAAAGGGCAGGCAGTAACTTTCCCTAGCGTTCTTTCCCATCTGATGAGTGATAATGCCACCTATGAAAGCTTGGCTTACAGAGCTCACTGTACAAGGGTGACTGCCTTTGGGGCAGCTGTGGTGTGCTGTCCCCAGCTATCTGTCCCACCTCACTCCCTGGATGAATCTGCAGCTTATGTAGTAGTTGCCGGGTTGCTACAACTGCAAGTCCGAGACATTAAGTAAAATTAAAATTGAATGTCAGTCTGTATTAACACATCATATTGTAAACAACTGAAGTTCATCTGGTTCTTAACCAAGAGCTGACCTTTCTCTGCATCAAAGATGAGCATCTATAAAAGATGCGTTAGTAGGAGAGCTCATGGCTGAACCACCACAGCATCTGTAGGCAAAACATTGCCATTCAGTAATCTGAACTCACAGTCTTGATTCTCATTGTGAATAGCTTTTAAATCTTACAGGATCTTTTTCTGTGGTCATTTCTCTTTCACAGGGTACGATCAGAATTACTTATTTAATAGAAATGCAGTGTTCAGAATGTGTTATTATTTCAGTCTTTGTGGTAATTCAGACCTTGTCCATACTGGGATTTTTCAGTGGAATTGCATTTGTGATGGTGGTTTTGTGGAATGGAAGCCTGTTTACTACAGCTTGGATTGGGACCAACAGAAACAGTGAATACTTGAGCAAAAATGCAGCTGGGGAAACTCTCACTCTTTAAAACAAAGCATTAGAATAATCATAATTTTTCTTTTGGGAGGTAAGTCTTTCTGGAACAGCTTGCTTGCTTGCCTGTTTCCTGGCAAGTCCATCTCCCCACGCCACCATTAGCCATGCTTGGAATGGTAAGCTGCAGTCCTTCTGTGAGGTCCTTAGAACTAGCCTATCCTCTCTTCGTTTTGCCCCAGCCTCTGGAGAGAACCCTGACAGCCCAACGCAGGACCATCATTGAGGGACCTCCCAGACCCACAAGCTGTGAAGATCACCCTCGTTTGTGGACCGCATCCCTGGCACAGGGGTAGAAAGTGTCCGTGGACCCACATCTTGACAGTGAATTTCCTCTGTGTGTAAGGAGGATCCACAAAGCTTATACACTACCTAACTGCCACAGTGAGGTCTTCTTAATGTTCAGAACTTCGCATAATCGATAACTACTGAATGTGAATGAAGGCAATTAACTCTATAGCTACAATGCAGGGGACTTTCTGGTGTCAATTTAGGCTATGTTGGAGGCAGAATGAATGTTTTGCAATAACCTTACAAGGTAGGAGATAGAAAACAATTGACTTGCAGCATTTTCTAAATGTTCTGATTCCTCCTAAATGAGCTCCATTAACACCAAGACACAGAGATCAGTTAATTGTGGTTGTTGAGACGTTGCAAATGATCCTTCCTATGGTTGCTTTAATTAAAACACCTGCTTTCTAGTTTGTCATGTCAATATTGCACCTGTTTATTCCATGCAAATACAAAGTAATGACTGTGAAAGAAAGCTTTTTCTTTCTGCAAACCATTCCAAGGCAGCAAGATTAAATTGCAAAAGCATATCTGAAGTTTCCAAGTCTGCATATCTGTTCATTAACATGTACGTGCCTAGAATATGCAAAATCTGTTGTAAGATGTGCCTCTTTGCAGCTAGATAAGAAAAGTTTTCCTGCTGCTAAGCAGTTCTTTAATACCATCAGATTCTATCAAATCTATCTCTGATTTGAAAGTAAACAAATGGGAGGGGGTTGTTGCTTCTTTCAATTCAAACTTTTCAAACATCAGTTTTACTACTTAGTCTATAATAATGCTATTCTACTACAAATTTAATATTTACTTGCCTTCTAGACAGAGAGAATTTCTTTCACTGTGTGCTTTGAATTATGCTTCCATGATGTAAAGAAATTATTTTTCTTGGCTCAACACCAGTTTCTTTCGGTTTTTCTCAATATCGCTTTCCAGAAGCACATCTAGGAGATTTCTCATGACTGCCTTTCAGACTCTGTGATCAATGTACCAGAGGGATTTCTGATTTTATTGATTTGGGGTAACTTTCATGTTTTGTGCCAAGCACTCCATGCTAAATTTCACGAACT
>NW_009737369.1:0-840 GCF_000703405.1 Apaloderma vittatum
GGCTGCGGGGGTGAGCAGAGCAGGAGCAGGCGTGGGGATGTGCCGCAGGCTGTGGGCTGCACAGTCGGCACCCTGTGCCCAGCCTGGTACCTTCTGCCCAGTGCTCGCCTAGAGCAGGGCGAGTGCCAAAAAGTCACTTTCAGGACAGAAAGTCTTGAGACTGATCAGAGTTTTGTGTCTCCACTACAGTTTCACCCCACAGGAGTTCTCCTGCACTGAGGCGTCCTGTTTCTGACGTTCTCTTTCTGGTAGTACTGCCTGCACTGTCAACTCTGCTCTTTCCAATTCAGACCATGCTGGCATTAATCTAACTGCTGTTCCACAGTTCTTAGATCAAACACAAGCACTTCCAGTTTGTTACTGAAGTTCTTGAAAATTATGCTGCTTTAATATAAGTCAATGTTGCCTCCTTTGACTTCTGGATGACAGTAGCATTATCTGTCCTTACATTTCTTTTTTTCTGTAACCAATTCCCTTTGCATTTCTTCTATGAGCAAGTTTGTATCATGGTCTGGCATTGCTATATCTGCTAACCAATGGACGTTCATCCTTTCTCTCATTTTTGCAGTAGAAGAGGTGATCTGGGCACGCACAGTCTGTCCCTAAACTGCTTCAAGGCTCCTTTACGCTGTATAACAGTAGAGTGAAACTTAGAGCAAACACCAAGGATCTGAGCTGAACATCCTAGAGGTTTCAGCCTACCTCTCCCTGGGGCTTCTCTTCTCCCTGACAACAAGAAGGCCCTGCCTCTGACATCCGCTGGGAACTAAGAAGAGCCGAGCGGTGGCCAAGGGCCGGCTTAGGAGTGAGAAGGGGAAACTGAGGAAAGACGTTGCACAG
>NW_009737370.1:0-2813 GCF_000703405.1 Apaloderma vittatum
CTTTTACCTGCTCAGATCTGCAAGCGTGCGTGGCCTCGGGATGTCGGCACTGCCTGGCCCTTCCCCAAAGCCCCCGGTGGGAAGGGTCTGCCCGGTTCTCACCGTGGCCGGCTCCTGGCGGTGGGGCTTGGCCAGAGGCCGTGGGCAAGCCCAGCTGGTCCCAAGGGGCTCATTGTCACCCGTGTCGAGCCCCTGCTGTCACCTTCAGCAGTGCCCAATGCAGGCAGTGAGTGGAGGAGAGGTGTGACAACACGGCGAGCACGTTTGAGGGGCTCTCTGGGGTGGGTGCCCTGACCGAGGCTCTGTACCGCACGTGCTTATCCTGAAGCACATGTGCAATTCCAGCTGCAGTCACGTGCTTAAAGTTAAACCACGTACTTGAAGTGTTTTACAGGTTGGGAGGCTTTCCAGGGCTTTGAGAATTCCCCCGACTCTATTTACTGGGGAAGAATGGAGGACAGGGATGGGTCTGGAGCATCCAGCTTGTGGTGGGTGCGGCGTTTTGGTCAGGATTCGGGCACTTGGCATCCGTCGTTTTCTAGAAGCATTGCTTGGATCTGGAAAACTTGGTCTGAATCCACGTGGATCCCCTTTGAGTGGCAATGGCAAACTGTTGGTTTGGGGCATGGTCATGTAAATTGTTGGTTGACCCGCAGGTGCTGAGTTAGTCTCCTCGTAAAATAAATCTGCCACCATTCATGCAGAGAACTCACCATCGTTGTTGTACAGAAGGAGATTGGATACTGCTGGGAAACAGGGACAGGAGATGGAATATAGAGATAATATAAGCATCTGAGTTTAGAAAATATCCATGCATGTATTTCCTGGCTGGTTTATTCCCTGGCGAAGTCACTCGTTTCATAGTTCCGTGTTCACAGGGAATCTGTGAAAACTGAGCACTTACAACTACAGGAGCAGAGCAGCTTAAACAGGTGCCAGGGGGCACTGACGTGGACGAGGGCGACATACGCGCTGGGCTGACCCAGCCGTCGGTGTTTGTAGTCTTGAGATTTGGACCCAAAGCCCGCTGAGCTAAGGGTGATTTTTTAAAAGCCCTTTGTGTCGCTTTTCCCAGGTCTCACATTTTCTGGCAGATCTCTTGGGGACCCTTCTCCCTCGCTGCTCCATCCTGGGAGGGGTCAGAGCCCTGGCTGTGCTTTGCTTGGCTGGTGCAGTTTGGTTACCAGTGTCTTAAACCTGTTCAGCATCTACAGCGCCTTTCCGGTGTGAGCAGGGACTTCAGGCAGGCGAGAGGCCTGAGTGGAGGTGTCCTGCCCACCAGCCTGCATGGCCATTGCTATTTCTTGCAGGTTTTCTAAAGCAACATGTGACCAGGACTCCTTCCCAGGGATTGCTTTGCTGCTTTTGCCAGATGGGAACCTTTCCTGCCTGCTCTTGTGAGGGAGAGGAGCTGCCTGTGCCTGTGCCCGACAGCCGGGGTGGTTTTTCAGAAAGCCCTTGACACTGAGGCTTTGAGGATGACTGAGCTGAGGTGTTGGGGTGGGTTTTCTTCATGTGGCTTTCCTTCCTGTGCTTTGTTGTTGCATCTTTTTAGCTCATACTGTTGGGTCAAACCTCGGAGATGTAGCTGCGACGTTCCTTTGGTGTGGCGAGGAGGGAGCTGCCTGGGATGCGCCGGTTCGGGTGGGAGTACAGGAGAGGAGACCCACCCAAGGCTTTGGGGTCAGCCCCACGTGCCTGGTGTGAGCGACTTGGTGCCGATCCAGCCGATGGCCATTGCTGGGGTTTGAGGATGAGCTGTCACCAAGAGAGGGGCCAACTCTGTTTCGTGACTCCAGTAGCTGCTTCGGGGCTGTGGGTTCAGACCTCGTGCCGGCAAACATGTAAGAGACTGGCAGGTGAATGGTGACTTCAGTGTAGAAATCCCTGAGCATGAGTCGTGGTAAAAGGGGATTCCTGGTTCTACCTCCCGCAGCGACCTCTCCCTGACAGAACAGTAATTCTGAGTATCTGAAGAGGTAAAAAAACCATTCCTGGCTTGAGCTGTAAAAGCAAAAGCTGGAAAGAACCATTGAACAGTTCCTCATTCATCTCTTCCCCCTCCGTCTGAGGCAGTTTGTCAGATTAAGATGTGATCACTCTTGTGGTTTCCTTTTGAGACTTTTTTTTTTTTTTGCACGGGAAACCAAACTCGGTCTTCACCAAGGATGCCTGCAGAATCATGAGTTCCTTTCTCCATGACTGCCAGCACCAGCTCGACTTTCAAGTGGCCACGCAGCTTTGCAGAGAAGTTGCTCATTTAGCGAAGGCTTTGGTTTGACTTTTAAAAGCAGTTCTGGAAAATATTTGCAGTAATTCCTGTGCATTTCAGCAAGAGCAGCAGTAAAAGCGTGGGGGCCAGTCCCTCCGGTGCAGCCTGCTCGGAAGGGCTGGGCTGCTCTCGCCTCCATCCACCCACCCGGCCGTGCCCTCTGCTCCACAGAGCTCAGCAGGAGATGGAGTCCCTGCTTTAATACAACGTAGAGGAACTTTTAGTATTTTCTTACAAATCGTTGTTTCTTGCTCCAGTGACCCCCCCTGTTGCTACCTGCATCACTTGCACAGCTGGACGGCTTTGCTGCCTGACCCAATCTGCTGCCTTTACCGTAGAATCAAGAATGGTTTGGGTTGGAAGGGACCTTAAAGACCTTTCCTACCCACAGACACCTCCCTCCAGACCGGGTCACTCAAAGGCCCGACCAACCTGGCCTTGAACACTTCCAGGGAGGGAGCATCTTTTGTTTCTTATGTCTTGTTTCATAAAAATGGAATGAATTTGTAAGTCATCACTTGGATCGCTGGAGAGAGCTTTC
>NW_009737370.1:2844-3510 GCF_000703405.1 Apaloderma vittatum
CCTACACAGTATTTTATCTCATTAGGCCCAGTATTTTGTCTGGATTTTCCTTACAATAATCTTATGCTCTTAAGAGCAAAACCTTTATTAAGGGACTGGACTGGGGCAGCCAAATCTGATTTCTTGGCAGCACAGGGACAGTCCCTGTGGCCTCTGATGGATGGGAAGGAACTTTTATGACCAGAAGTTACTTGGGCTCAGATCCAGCAAAGCCTTTATGTGCTCAGCTTTGCACTGATAAGGGTCCGTAATACAGCAAATCGTTATCTTTCAGCGAGGCAAATGTGCTCTGCTGGGCTGGGACTTGGGTAAGGGATGTGCTGGGGGGTGGTTCGCTGTACTGGGAGTAGGTGGTGGTTCTTGGAGGGAGGGAGTATGCCCTTTCGGTCCTGATCCGGGTTTGATTTGTTTCTCCAGAGGGATGGAAAGGGCAGTATTTGTGCCCACGTTGATTTTTATTAGGAAAAACAAGCTCAGGTGCAGAAGGGTCAGGCAGCAAACGAAGAGTGTGGCTCCAGGATTGTTATTATCCTGCACCCGCAGGGCAGGGAGCTGCTGAGGCGTTTCAGACGCTGCAGGATTGCTCATCTGAGGTTCTGTGGGGTGTGCGTTCGGATGCTCAGGGCTACAACACGCAGCTCTTAGAAGGGGTTGGAGGTGGAGCCC
>NW_009737370.1:3528-15788 GCF_000703405.1 Apaloderma vittatum
GGCAGACCTTGCCGCCTCCAAGCGTCCTGCAGCCGGGGATGAAGCTGCTTGACGTCCTCAGCACCGGGCTCTGAACTGCTCAGGAGGCACCAACGAGAAATACGAGGTGGGAGCCCCTGTGCTGCAAGCTCCCACAGCCTTGGGGGCTTTCACTGACCCTTGAGCACTTGAGGCTTTTAGGGAAGAGCTGCGAGGCTGGTCTGGCGCTTCAGGAGCCCGCAGCGACGCTGAGAGTCATTAGCGTGATCTTAGCTGCTCTGGGTTTTGTCTGGTCTCGGCCACTTTTCAGTAGGGCCACCAGCGCTCTGTCTTAATTCTCTCTCTCTGTGGGCTGCAGATTAAAGGTAGAACTTAAATTTAACGTTTTTGGTAATGGAATTATACAGAAGTTTCACTGCATCTGAGCTTAAAATACTGCTAAATTACCATTTTCCTGTCATCGCTGGTTCAAGCCGCTGCTGGTTTGCCATGTGCTCAGATTGCTTTACTAGATTAGGCGCTTTGAATGGGCGCTGTGTCTCAGCCAGCATCTCTTGCTACATTAGAAAAACATAATTCATTAAAAATCGGTCATGTGGCCGTCAGTATGCATCCTTCCCAAGCTCGATTAGCCCGGTAGACATGTCCATAAACCTATTACGGCCAGCAGCATGCCACCCCGTTCCGTGCCAGAAACTGCATCAGGCCTTTCCTTCGTGGTCGTATCCATAGTCCTTGCGGGAGATCTGGTGGTTGCTTACAGTCATTTTTTTTTAGTCTTCACACCCTCTGACAAATTATGCAGATCCATGCTGGAAACTTCCCCGTGACTGACAACTGTAAAGATAAACTGGAGAGGGACCTGCGACCCGATTCCCCCCGGGATTTGAGCTTGGTGGATGCTGATTGAGGCTGGCTCCCCGCCGAGGGTCTGGCTCATCCCCGGGCGGAGCGTCTGTGCGAGGGATGTACGCGACTCGAGACGGGGGCTTACGGCAGCGCTCTGTGCTAGGCAGGGTTTGGCCCGAGCTGATTTGACCTTTATTTGCTTTCCCTTCTCTTTCAGAAGTCCATCCTCCTCCCACTGGGGGGTGGTTCAAGGAGGGGAGGGTGCCGGGCAGGGTGGCATCCGAGAGATCGCCCAGACATTGGTCTCAGCTCTCTGCACGTGCCCGATGCCGTCGGTTGTGAGCTGCTGCGGAGCGAATTAGCCGCGGATGATTTTTCTTCACGCGTTAAATTTCCTTGATGTTGACGTTCGTGCTCGCTCGCGTGTGTAATCAAAGCGAGCTTTTGCAGTCTCCTACAACCCCACACCTTCTGGTGATGTTTTTTATAGGTCCCAAATCGAAGTACGGCGCATCAGCAGGGGAAACATCTCACCTTAAAATGGCTGACAGCTCACACACTGAAGCTTTCAGCTTGTGCTGCTTTGTGTTACTTGCTTTTTTTGTTTTCCTTGTGATGGCTGTGCTCAGACCACGAGGTCTCCTGAAGCTCATTTTAGGTGCCTGGGCTACAGAAAGCGACGTGGGCGAACAATACGCTTGTCCCCAGGTCTGGCCGGCTCAAACCCCAGGAGGGAATGTGGATCTGCACAATATAATTACAGAACGAAGCCAGGCAGCCTGGCCAGCCACCTTCTTCCAGATGGTAAAGATCCGGCGCAGCGGTGCAGAGAAGGCGGCCGCAGGTCTCCCAGCTTTATGAACACCTAAAACTGTGTCTCCATCCTGGGGCACGTCCCCAGCACCCCGGGTTCCTGCCCAGGTCTGGTGGCAGCTGTGAGTCCAAGTGCCTGGACTCAGGCTCCCCCTTTCCTTTTTTCTTTTTGGGAGGTGGGAGAAATGAGATTTCCCTCGGTCTGCAGCTGCAGGGCTGCCCGCCCGCTGTGCACCGTCCCTCCTCAGCGCCGGGCACCATGTACTCGGTTGCCGTCACCAGCCGTTGCCAGAGAGGGCAAAAGAGGCGAGAGGTTTTGCTTAAAATGGGGTGATGGGGAAGAGGAGAGGCCGGGCGCGAGGAAGGGAAGCGGGCGAGTCTTCGTCCTCGGGTAAGCAGCCTCCCTGGGCCGCCGTGCCAGGTTTTCAGGGTGATACTCAGAACCCCACCAGCTGATTGCCAGAGTCCTTCCTGCCCGGCAGACCCAGACCCCATCACTGCTCGCTGCCAAGACCTTGTTACAGAAACGCTGATGAGGTTTTGCCTGGAAGCAAGCGTTAAACTGGGGGGACTGGGCAGCTGGCTTTCCTTAAGAGGTCCCTGCCTTCTCGCTGCTTTTGGTGAAACACAAGCTCCGTGATCTGTGTCACGGCAGATCCAGGAGACCCTGGGCTGCAAGCAGCTGTCAGTGAAGGCTTTGAGCAGGTGGGATGCAATTTCATACTGGGCTGGCTGGAGGTAATCTGGTTTTCTTCCTGGGTCTTGCACCGGAGGCGGGGAGTCGGAGGAGCGCCCCTGGAGAGCAGCATCCTGGCATCCTCGCTCAGATCCGTAAAAGCTGGAAAAATCTGACCTTGTATTTTTGCTCTCAGGTCTCTGATGAACCGGTTGTGAGTTTGAGCGCGTGCAGTTTGTAGAGGTCATTGGAAAATGGCACTTCATTTGCATGAACTTTAAAGAAATTGCGCGGGTTTTTATATTCCCCTGTCTACCCGCAATTTCTCAAAAAAAATTTTTTTCACCTCTATTTAGAAATGCAATGCCAAATCTTTTCTTATTAAAATCTTCTACCAGCACCAGCTGCTGGTTTTTTTTTTAAGAAAAAACAAAAGATTTCAATCACAGAGGGAGAAAACCCGTGGAAAGACTTGTTTGGACTGAAAAGCGTGTTTTGACAGGAGTATTTCAGCCAGCTTCGATGTTTTGAGTGCATCTACCAAGCGCGTGTACTTGCAATTTGTTACTATTTTGGCCTCCCGAGAAGAAACCGCGTGTCCCATGCCCAGCCGAGGGGGTCCCGTGGGGTGAATTTGGCACCCAAAAGCCCAGAGAAGTCATCCAGGTTGTTAATCCTGGGAGGACTAAGAAAAACACTTACCAGAGCCGCTGAGTTTGCTGGCCTGCCGTAATCCCGTGGAATCAGAGGTTCTCAATTATTCATGTTTTCCAGAATCACATTATTTCTTCCAGGGCCTGTTTTATAAATGCTGCTGCTATTTCTGATGGTAAATAACAATTTTGCATTATTTATGAAGGGATTTTTTTACAACTGCTGATATTACAGCTGCTGCCAAAGCGCTGGTAAAATGATTGTTGCTGTTTGTTGTTGTTTCTTTCTTACAATGCAACCCTCTTGTTCTCTGCGCCACGGCGATGCGCCCGTCACGGTGGGACGGCCGAGCGCTCCTAAGAGCAGCCCCAGCGAGGAAGAGGGTGGAAATGCAAGCAGGGGGACTCGGAGCTGAGGTGATCCGGGGATAGATGGGGAGAAGACCCCAGGTCGTGGTTAAATTCGCAGAGGAGGGAGCCTAGTTGTCTCCTTGTGCCAGCCATGGAGAGCTCTGTGGGACTTCTGGGCTTTACACCCCTGTTAGCGCTCTGGGAAAAATCGAAGGTCGCGTGGGAATTTTGCAGATGTACATTTGGAAACCCACATTTCTAGGAGAAAGAACATGTTCCTGGGGCTGAGGAGCACTTCCAGGCCTGAAACCCAGCGCTACTGCCCATCGCACAGGCAGGGACGCGTGCTCACCTCTGCTAGCCTGAATTTTAAGTGCTGGAAGCAATAGGAGCTCCTGACTAAAGGGGTTTAAAGATGAACCCTGCTGGCAGGTTCCTGGGGGCAAGAGGAAGCACGGTGTAACCTGCTCATCCATCACATGCCTGCACGTATTGATGTGAGGAGGTGGTGGCAAAGTGGGGTGGTGGGGTGGCTGCTTGCACCTACAGGTCTAATTCTTCTCATCATTTATTTCAGAGGGCAAAAAATGTCCCTCGCCGATCCCTTCACATTTTAGTAGTTCAGTCCCTTGCAGATCTGTCTGGTCTCCAGTTTGGAGGAGACTTAGTGGAGATGGCCTGAGATGTGTTGTCTAACGGGACACTTTGTTTTGTAGAACAATGGGATCATAGAATGGTTTGAGTTGGAATGGACCTTAAAGATCATCCAGTTCCAACCCCCTGCCATGGGCAGGGACCCCTCCCACCAGCCCAGGTTGCTCCAAGCCCCGTCCAGCCTGGCCTTGGACACTTCCAGGGATGAGGCACCCACAGCTTCTCCGGGCAACCTGTGCCAGTGCCTCAGCATTCTGTAGGCAGCTTTAGACACAAGAAGCTCTGACCCAGCTTCACCCCGGCACTGGAAGGCGTTTGGAGGAGAGAAATCCAAATGAAATCCTTCTGGGCAGGCAGGAACAAGACATTTGGCTGGTGCTTGGGAGAAAACATTGATCGTGATGTTGTATTAAAGAGTGCTTAGAGCTCTCTGAAAGGCTCGTTGTGGCTTCTGCTCCGTTTCACCCAGCTCTGCTCACGCTGCGTTTCAGGGAGCGCAGGGCTGTAGGAGGTGGCCGTGAGACGCGGGTGACTTTGCAAAGGCCACTGGCTGCAGTTTATCACTTGGCTCTTCGGCTGCTGCCTCTGTCTGTCGCCTCTCTCGGTCTCACGTGCTTTGTGTCGTGCTGTCACCGCAGCAGACGGAGCGAGGCATCCCGGGCAGGACCTGCCCTGCACCCTGAGAACCCAGCAACTCGTCTCTTGTCTCTCTGCCTGCGTTCGTGATCTCCGGCTGTGTCCTGTGAGCCGCTGGGGGCCGGGAGGCGAGGATGTGAGGGACCACATCAGAAGGTCACAGCTTGATGGAGGGGTGGCCGCACGCCTTGCTTCCCTCCCAGCGCTTTCCAGACTCGAACGGAGCAGGTTCCGGAGGGAATTGTAAAGCAGCTGGTCCCGCTTGCTGCCTTCGGTGTCGGGAGGATGAGGGAATTGCTTTAGCACGCAGCATTGCCCATGGTATTAGTTCAGGCGGCCCAGCTGGCTCCTTCCCTGCCTGCAGGGACCTGAAACACCCTCGGGTCCCGGCAATGGGACCTGGACAGCCACCAGTGACCCCCTCCAGGCCTTTTGGCCCTCACAGAGCTGAAACCAGGTTGCTGGATAACAGATGTGGGCGCCGGATCTTTCAACGCCTGCTAAACCAGGCGAAAAATCACCCTGTCGGTCACTGGGCAGGCCCTGCCCTGAGTGCCCAGGCGAGGTGCTCCCCAGCACCCCGTGCTGGCCTGTCTTGTCCCCCTGCCACCAGGCATCGAGCCCTTCCCTGGCTCAGCCTGCTCAGTAGCTCAGTTACCCTCCATAACTTAATTTCTCCCCACTCCGTGATGACACAAGGGGCTTTATCAAGCACAGCAGGGAGCAGCACGAGCGGAAAGACTGCAGAGATCCAGCCCATCTATTTTTTTCCCCTCCCTGGCCTGTCTGGAGAATAACATATTATAAAATACCCTGCAAACCAAGGCACTGAAAGGCAGGCAGGCTCATGGAGAAGACAGACCTAGGTCCACCAGCCCATTACTTTGGGCCGCCAGCCAGGCGAGAGTCAGGGTCTGTCTAACAAATGTCATGTTGCCATGGAGTCAAAACCAGAGTTGGATCCAATTTTGTTGCTGTTGGAAAACAGAGTTAAACGCAAACAGCAGCAACTTGTGTTTTCTCCTTCCTTCTGCAGATCTTCTCCATCGTGGTGTTTGGCTCCATCGTGAACGAGTGCTACGTGAACATGGACAGCGGGGACCCCGAGCTGTACTGCATTTTCAATAAGAATGAGAGTGCCTGCAGCTACGGCATCGCCGTTGGCATCATTGCCTTCTTTGGCTGCATCTTCTTCTTTATTGTGGACCTCCACTTCCAGCAGATTAGCAGCGTGAAGGACCGCAAGCGGGCTGTCCTGCTCGACCTCGGCTTTTCAGGTACGTCTCTGGCTTTTGGCAGCACAGGGTTGTTGCTGTGCCCTGCGGCTCCACGCTCAGGTCCTCCTCTTTTCTCTCTCTCGGTCGGGGAAAACAGGGGTGGCAGATGCGTTGTCGCATCCAACCATGAGCTCAGAGGCAGCAGCAAGGTGTGTGGTGGCTTCGGGACAATGGGAGGTCCCACTCTAGGTCACTTCTGCAAGCGGAGGTTTTTTGCTGAGCTGGTTTCGGCGAGGCCACCAGGGGAAGTGAGTCTTAGTGGTTGCATCTCAGAGACCAGACGGGGTGTTTTACCCTCCCACACCTCCTGTTTCTGGCTCAAGCAAATGTCGTTTCATCGGTTACATCTGGGTCTGTTTTCGTTTTGTGTTTGTGTGGTTTGGAATGAAGCAGAAACACACTTCTACACCGCGCTGTAACCCCCCGCTGCCTCCGGGCCTGCGGCGTGCACGTGGGCCTGGGGCTCCTGTGGATCTTCTAAATCATCCTGAGCCCCTTTACGTGGGGCTCACCCGCGCAACCGTGAGCAGGCGGGATGCCTCGAGCTGGAAGAGCCCATCCTCTGCATGGCTGAGTTCGCAGCCCATATTCTCCATTTCCAGGCTCTTGTGTTAGCAGAGTCTGAAGGTGATTTATCCAGCACGAGCGTCGCTGGTGACTCTCAGGTCCCAAATGAAAACATCCATCATCACCTCCCCGGGCTTGCCTGTGTTAAGGATGTTCTCTCCTTGCTGGAAAGCTTCATTTCCACGGTGCCGTAGCGCTGATGTCCAGTCCTCGTTAAATAATATTTACAGCCCCTTCCGTGGGGCTCGGTGCCTCCAACCCTTCCACTCAAATGGAAGGGGAACATCACATCTGTCTTCTGGCCGACGAAGTGTGTTGCGATCCTCCCCGCCTCCCACCTCCTAACGACCGTTCTCTCCCCTGCCAGGTGTGTGTGAAGCGGTTCCACGCTCAGTCGCTCCCTCGTTTCCCTTTTGCTCTTGTCACACCTCGTGTGGGCGTTCACCAGTCCCCGCTCTCCCCACTTAACGAACGGTTCCGCTGCCGCTGTGCTGCCGTCCGGCTCAGTGCTCCTATCAATGGGAGCATTGGCCGAGGCTCTTGTAACCAAGTCCCTGGTTGCAAATGAACACGTCGCCCCCTCGTTCTGTTTTTTCCGTCTCCTCCAAAGCCCAAACTCAGGGCAGTGCTGCACATGCTGCCTCCCAGGGGAGGCTGCGGGTCCCTGGGCTCTGGCGGGAGGAATTCCTCAGCACGTTTTATCTTGTTCCTATTGCTGCGCCTTCACTTTCTAAATTTGTGGCTGCCCCAAACTTCCCTTGGAGCCCTGCCGCCACAGCCTGCCCACCCACTCCCATGGAGGTGCCGGGCGGCCGCTTGCTCCCGGAATAAGCATCAACACGGGCAGATCCCACCGCGGGGATGGAGTGCGGGGTTTTGTAGGGCCATGAAGTCCCCACAGCTGCAGAGATCGCAGCCCACCGTGCCCCTGCACGCATCCTGCCGGGAGGCAGAGCTGACCCACGTAATCTACCTTGTTTAACTCCCTCCATGTTCAGAACCCCTGGAGACTTCATCTGTGGGCTTCTCTTACACTGTCCCCTTTTTTAATCGCCACCGAGGCTGAGGCTCTTGGTTTCCTCTTGCTCCCTCGCAACCGTTTCATCCTTTCTCTCCATATGTGATCTCTGCAGGATTCCATGATATAAAAGATGAAATAACCATGTGAGGAGCAGATGTCAATGGGCAGGTGCAGTCTCCGGGGGAGTTAATGAAAGTGTTAACCCACAACTTCGTTTTGCTCGAAGGGAAAGGGCTCGTGCATGGGATCAGCAGCCCATGAGGGCTGGGAGGACAGCTCGGCTGCAGGCAGGGGTGCAGGCGTGGCCTCCGCGCTGCACAAATGCCGTTTGCAACTTTCTCTTCCATCTGCTCTCGCAGCTGCTCCCTCATGGACGTGCGCTTGCTCGGGACCGGGCTGTCGTTATGGCTGGAACACATCTTCCCTAGTGTTTGCACTCGCTTGTCTGCAGATCCTAAAACCTTAATTATCCACGGGCTCTCGCGGTGCTTCCTGGTGTTTCCCGTTTCCCCGGCGGGTGCGGAGCTGCTCCCGTGCTTGTCTCCAGCTGGAGCTGGGACTGGCACATGGAGCCTCGACCACGCCGCTGGCAGCTCAGCCCTCTGCGCCAGGTTTTAAAGCAGACATCTCTGAAACAGCCGCTCACACCTGATGCTGTAAATGCGCCAGAGCAGAAGGTGAACGTGATGACAAATGAAAATAAGGACTGGTGCAGAAACAAACAGAGCTCCCACAGAGCTCCCTGGGAGGTCTGATCTCACACGCAGGCGCGTGGCAGTCCTCTGGGCTTTGGCCAACGCCTGCCTGGGGGTTCTGGAGGTGCTCACCATGCCTGACCCCATCTCCTCCGCTGGCAGTGATACCTGCCTTCCCCCTTCCCCAGAACACTGGAGGGAATCCTGCTTCTTCTCAGGGATCCGGGCAGAGCTGGGTGTGGAGGGGAAAGGCTTGTCTCTGTGTCGAGAAACCTCCGGGAGGTCCACGTGGGTGGGAGCAGGAGCGATGCCAGCGAGACAGTTCTGGCTGGAGGAGCGAACGCTTTTCGCTGGGAAGGTCAGTGTCTCACCTATCTCAGCGTTGCAGAGTGGCTGCGGTGCACGGTCGGAGCTGTGCATGATGTCATTTTAACTCTTGAAAAGCCTTTGGAAGACACCAGCAGCAGACGGGGCTTTGTGGCACCGGTCGATGGGCAGCCCCCGTGTCACGGCCGCGACCAGTGCTCTGGGGGAGCATCCTGCCCGGGAGCTCACGAGGGAGGATTAACAGCAGCAGCTCGAGTGTTAAACAAAGAAACAGTCCTCCTGAACAAGTTCACCCTTTACAAACCCGTGGCACAATCTAGCCCTGCCGGAGACCCCTGTGTTCCTTGGCACGAGCCCCCAGAGCTTGTCCCTGAGCCACCCTCTGCTGCGACCAGTGCTCTGGGGGAGCATCCTGCCCGGGAGCTCACGAGGGAGGATTAACAGCAGCAGCTCGAGTGTTAAACAAAGAAACAGTCCTCCTGAACAAGTTCACCCTTTACAAACCCGTGGCACAATCTAGCCCTGCCGGAGACCCCTGTGTTCCTTGGCACGAGCCCCCAGAGCTTGTCCCTGAGCCACCCTCTGCTCCCCACAGCACAGCTCCAAACCAGCCTGTTGGATGCTGCTTGTGGCTTTCATCTCTGGTCTTCTGACCTCCAAACACTGGTATTTCTAGGAAAGTGTGTTCTTTGAGCGAGGAACTCCGGATTTAGGGTTGCTCCTCAAGCACGGGAGGGCGGTGCTCCCCGCTGCCTTGGCGTTTGCTGCCCAAGGACCCAGAGGTGGGAGCGGTGCAGTGCCGCAGCTTCTGGAGATGTGGTTCAGCTTCTGGAGATGTGGTTCAGGCCGTCTCTCGGCCACGCACCTTCTCCTCTCCATGTTTAGGGGTTGGATCTGCTTCCCCTAACCAGCTGAGGGGAACGGAGCTGAGGGACTAGAAGGTGCCCGTGTCCCTGCGGATGACCTCTGAGGGTAAGGCCCAGTGGTCTCAATTAACACTGATGACAAATAGGTCATCCTAAGGGGAATTGAAAGTACATGTGCAGAGACTCGCAGAGTCACAGGATGTTCGGGGTTGGAAGGGATCATCTAGTCCAACTCTCCCCACCAAAGCAGGATCACCCAGAGTAGGTCACACAGGACTTGTGGCAGTTTCGGTGGCCACCGTTGGCTGTACTCAGCCAAAAGGGGACCGTTGTGTTAGTCTGTGATTCAGAAAAGGAAGCCCTGGCTGATCCTGGCTGGAGGTTGTGTTGCTGTGAGGACAGCTGGAGGGCTCAGGCACGGCCGGGCTGACAAAAAAAACACCAGTCAGGAAGCCCCTGGCCCCACCACGCAGGGGAAGGGCGTGAGGAGTGCGTCTTCTTCAACTGCAGTTAGGATCAAATTCTGAGTTAAAGGCGAGGCGTGCGATGGGCCTGGACCTCTTGCGCTGGGTGCGGACGCACACGTGCGTTTTATGTTGTCTTTGGGAATGGCTGGCAAGAGAGAGGGGAAGAAAGGAAGCTTCTTAAAAAACCAGCCCGTGCTCGGCACCCGGCTGCCCCATGGGCTCACTGGTGTGGCCGCTCCCACCGCCGTGCTCACAATCCTTGGGAAGGCGCTGGGTAGCTCAGCACCCCGCCTGCCAGCACCCAGCATTCCCACACTGACACCTCCCACAGTGAGCGGCGGCGAGACCTTTGTGCTGGGGACGCTCAGGAAAGCTGGAGACCCTTAAAACACCGTCATGGAGGGCTCCGGGTTGTGCAGCTCCTTCTCCCAGCACTGGGTAACGTCGCTGCTCTGAGCTCGTGGCTTGGCTCTCTCAGCTCCTCGGCATGAGGCAGCACCGCTGGCTGGTGGTGATTGAATCAGGGGAGCTGCAGCCCTGTCTTGCTCAACCAGCTTCGCTTCCTAGAAGGAGTAAACACCAGAGACTAAGAGCAGGAGAGCTGAGCAGAGCTCTCTTACAGGACACCCGCGTCCCCCGCGGCCCCACAGGCAGCCCCGCAGCGTCCCTGCCCCGGGCACGATTCTTTCTGTCTCCGTTTTTCTGGCAATTGCAAATCAACCTGCTTTAAAATAGCTCTTTTTTGGGCCACGCTGCAGGCCGAGGCATCCGAGATCACTGTTGCTATTTGAAAATCTCAAGGGCGGCGTGTTTGTGCGTCAGGAAATGGGGATCCCGGCGGCGGAGGGGCCTGTGGGCAGCGTCAGCCCTGACCAGCTCTGTGCTCTTTCAGGTTTCTTGTCCTTCCTGTGGTTTGTAGCCTTCTGCTTCCTAGCAAACCAGTGGCAGCGGACAACGATGAGCAAAGGAGTTTTGCAAGGAGCAGACGCCGCCCGGGCAGCGATCGCCTTCTCTTTCTTCTCTATCATTGTCTGGGTGAGTTCAACTTCAGAGCCAAAGTGGGGAGAAACGAAACCTGCTCCGGGCTCAGCCCTGAGCTGAGGAGGAGGAATCCGTGGCACGGTTTGGAGAAGTGAGCAGTGAGGGGCTGTCCTGAGGAAACCCGCGATCCCTCCGAATAAACACGAAACTTGTGGTTCCTTACCCGGGAAGCATCAACTCAGTCTCCTCTCGCTGGGGAATTCCAGACTTCCCCTTCTCCTGTGGCTGGGAAGTTTTGTTCTCATCAAAAACGTGTCACCAGCCATGAGCTGCCCTCATTTTGGGGCCTCCTTAACCCCCCGGGAGCAGCTCAGTTCGAAGCAAATGAGTCCCCAGGAGCGGATCGCTGCCATGAGCTGGCCTCGCGGGAGGGTGGGGGGATTTTGGGAGCTCTCAGGCTGGCTCCTCTGCTGCGCACCCCGGAGGCAGGGGCTTGCAGGAACCCCCTTTGCTCCCACTTTTAGGCTCTGAGCATCCCCAGGGCCGTACAGAACAGAGATATGTTTGCCAGGGGCGTGCAAAACCCGGCGGGGCCGTTCGACCGCAGCTCCTGCGGGTGCCTGTGGGTGCCTTTGCCCCTCAGGGGCTCCACAGGCTTCATGTAGAGCGTCAGAAACGGCCCCTGCATCATCTCCACCACCCCCACACCAGCTTTTCGTGGGCAGAGAGCACCCAAGACGTGCACTAATCCCACATTGCCGTAAAAGAATTGAGGCAAAAGCCAGGCTGGGGCTTTCCAGCAGCAGGCGTGGCTCCAGTTGCCCACCAGTTTAACTGCTCCCCGCTCTATTATTATCCCAATAAATCTCTTTTAATCCCAGATCCCCCACAGCTCTTCTCTGTCGCCGAGCTGCCGGGGAGGGGAGCTGGGTGGGATGCTCTTCCCCATCCCATTGGCATCTGCTCCCACCCTGGGGAGGGCAGTGGGGACACCAGGGCCAGCCGGGCTGCGGGGCGGCCGTTAACAACCCCGGAGGCTCCGACGAGCACACAGCCAGCTCCGCAATGGGCAGTTGGATTTTTTCCTCCTCTCGTCCTCAAGCCTGTCGTTTATAAACTAATTGAATTGTTAATGAAACCTGAAATAAGAGCGAGCGCGGCTGCGCGCTTACATTTCCCACGGTTTGTGACCTGAATAGCGGCAACCTGGAGGAGGGTGAAGGAGTCTCGGCAGAACTGACCTATTTTGCTAGGCCGGGACTCAGCAGCTTTCCCTCCCCTCAGCAGATGGGTTGATCGGTGCCAGGGACGTGAGGCCAGGCTGTCACCCCCACCCCAGGCAGAGCTTCGGGGGTCAACCTGTCACGTAGAAACGGCTTCTTTAGCTGTTCTTTAGGGCTGGGGTTGGTTTAGCTCTCAGAATCACAGAATTGCAGAATCACAGAATG
>NW_009737371.1:0-5330 GCF_000703405.1 Apaloderma vittatum
CTGGCTTTCCTGCTGCAGGCCGGGGCTCTGGGCCTGACCTCTGCGTCTGGCCGTACCGCTGTATGTGGCGTGCGAGGAGTGCCTCCAGCCATGGCGGCCCTGTACCCGTCTCCTCCTCGTCACACACTATGTGTGTGTTTTTTAAAGAAAACGGAGGCTTTTACCTCATTTGGAAGCACACAGTACTGCCTCTTGACTCCACATCCTGCTGCAGCAGGAGGGTTCCCCGAGCCTTTTTCATCTGAAGCTTCATTTTTCAGCTGGTGCTGATGGGAAGACATGATTTTAATGTTTTATCTGTAAACAGAGAGGGTACGTATCATGATGAAGTCGCAGCTCCTTCACACAGCTTTTACCTTCCAGCCCGTGGTCTCGCCAAACTTCACCCACCACTTCCTGCTGTCCCCATCTCGGTGTCACCGACAGACCTTCCTTAACTCTTTTAAGTGCTGGGGACGCTGAATTGGCAGAGACCCCTCACAGATAAAGTTGGAAAAGACCTCTTAGATCATCAAGTCCCACCATCTACCCAAGACCGCCATGTCCACTAAACTATGTCCCAAAGTGCCAGATCTATGCATTTTTCGAACAGGATGGCAACTCCACCCCTTCCCTGGGCACTGTTCCAATGCCTCACCACTCTGTCAGCAAAGAAATTTTCCCTGATATTTAATCTAAACCTCCCCTGGCGCAAGTTGAGGCCATTTCTTCTTGTCCTATCATTAGAAGAGACCAACACCCACCTCACTACAACCTCCTTTCAGGTAGCTGTAGAGAGCAATGAGGTCTCCGCTCAACCTCCTCTTCTCCAGACTAAACAACCCCAGCTCCTGCAGCCGCTCTTCATAAGACATGTTCTCTAGATCCCTGGAGATCTTACTTTGGAGTAACTGGGTGCTCAGATCCAGCCCTTGACATCCTTGGCACCATCCCAAACTCACCATCGATGTGTCAAATGCAATCGCAAATACAGTTTGTTGGTTGTTGGGTTGGTTTTTTTTGTTTCAATTGTTCCCCCTGGGAGGCTGCTGTGTGACTGCCTAAATGACTATAAAACTCGCCAAATTTCCAATCTATGCATACTTATCACCACCCCTTTGTGCCTTTTTGCCTAAATGCAAATAGTGCTTGTTTCTTTGCATGAATGACCTTCTTTCCTAGTGCTGTGCTTCCTGCCTTTTTTGGTAGGCAGCAGTCATTTCTTCCTCCAACCTTTACTTTGCCTTGCTAAACAAACCACACTCTTCTCATCACCTCCCCATTAGAAAATCTTTCCAATGCCTTAACGTGCAAACAGCATGGCATTTGTGTGCAGCAGGATATAAAAATAGAATATCAAATAATCCCTTTCCGAATGAATTTCAAGATTGGACACCCTGACCAACAAATGTCTCTCAGATGAAGGTGGATTGGAGCAGCCCGAGGTCCAGTGCCAGAACTTGCTCACACACCAAGCTGAAAATTGGGATTTACCAGATGGGACTTAATCACTCATTTGTAATCTCTGAAGCAGCCTGTACAGTGACAAGAAAGGACAGGCTTTATTTCCTTCATGAGAAAGTAGGTAGCGCTATCACTGGGAAATAACAGAAACACTCCTTTAATGGAGCAGTAAAGAATCAGTGCAGGCAAATACCATAAGACAAAATAGCCAATATGGAGCTCAAAGTCATCAGCAGAAAATAAAAACAGAGAATTACCATTAAGTCTTTCTTCCCTCCTGCCATATCAAAGGGAGAAAAGTCATGCACAATTTGAGCCCTTGAAATATAACAGAATTACTGCAGTTTAAACATGCTTTACATGTGAATCTAAAATAGTGTTAGCTGCACTGTTTGGTGTACATAATAATCTCATCTGCTATTCCATATTAAAAAACTAAAAGAGCAGGAAATAATCATGCTTTATTCTGTAAAATAGATTTCTTGTAAAAATTTCTTTAAAGTATATTCTGAAAAATGAAATTGGGATCCTAGGAGTGCATAACTGCTTAAAACGTCAGTGCAACGTGCATGTGACAAATGTCTTTTCCTTTTAGCCTCTAAAGAGTCAACAATTTCTTCATCATTTTGATCCAGACTCAGTGGAGTCCTGCTAGAAATAACGAGAATACTTAGTTTCTTATCTTCTCAAGGGGTTACATCTGTCTCCCAGAAAAGCAATAGACAGTAAATATATCTTATCCTTTTATCGCTCCAAAAGGCCAAAGAAAGTCAGTCTTTTTCAGGAATGGTGCTATAAAATGGCTATAAGATCCATTATCTGCTTAATGGTGGGGGTACAGTCTGTAGCAATGGAAATTCTAGTCAGGTTTATTTTTTACTTTATAAATTAATGAAACTGCTTGCAAGCTGTGGAGCAGATCAACTGATGTTTTTCAATCTGAAGGCATAAAGAAAAAGAGAGAGAAAGAAAGGAATGCCATGTTGAAACCAGCCGAGCAATGAGCTGGCTCTGCCCACTGAACAGCATTATGTTTCATGCCAGCCTTTTGCATTCAAAAATTATGAGTCACACCCTTCACTGTCTCCTCACCCCACGTGATGTGGTTTAAGATTTCTTCTTGCCAGGAGTAAGCTAATGAGAAGTAATCTGTTCTGTAACAATAAATAGCACAATACAAAGCACTTGGGGAGAGGTTTTTGCTGGATTGCAGTTTTCATGGGAATTGAGTGTATGGACAAGGAAGCCAGCCATTTGTCTTTTAACATGGCAAGAAAAAACATTTTTACCTTCCCAAGGTTTTTTTCAAAAAATTTTAAAGCATATTGACTATTTTCAGGGGTGTATTTTCATTTTCAGAAGGTTATAGAAGTTTGCATTAGCACTTTAATAAGAATGGAGCACTTCTTAACTAATAAGGAGAGTATTAGCAAGAGTTGATTGTAGCTCTGTACTGATACAGTCATAAATGTAAAATATTGAGGATGAAAATGCTGATCCTAGCGTAGTGCCCTGTATAGCTCCATTCTGTAATTCTCGGAGAACAGTTCCTAAAACTTTCTTTCCGCAGAGAAATTGAGTTCACGATTCTGCTTCCAAAGGAAAGATGAGCAAGATACTTCCTTCGATTCTGAGAAAAATCTCAGTAAACCCATCCTGTAGAGAAAAAATACCATTTCCAAATTGTAATTGCCTTTTCATGGTTAAATAATTCAAAGTGAAAGTTGATGCTCATTTGTCTTGCCTTTGCAAGTGGATTCAATGTCCCTAATACAGGGCATTAAAATACAGTAAATTGTAGTATTCCTTGTAGTTCAGATTTACCCTGAAAAGGTATTTTTTACCAAAAAATTTTTTCCCACTCTTCCTCTAGTTAGTTGGAGAGCTGTCACGATTCCTATACTCATTTCACACTGGCGATATGATTGCACAGAATGCCACAGAAAGGAGAAGCAAATGTATGGTCTCCTACATAGCGTTGTGCATCATTATTACTGGACTATAGTCTCATTAGAATTAATTCTTCGCAGTGTCTTCACACAAAGGGTTTAACCTTGGGGAAGAGGCAAGGAGACAGCCCTTGCAGAGCTTCCTGAGGAGTGTGCCACCAGCATGAACATCCCTTTCCTCTAGCCCACCATTCTTCCACCTTCAGTGGATCCTGGATTCCGTGACTCTGTGATCCTAGCATGCCCGACACTGGGCCTGGCAAAAGCCAATTTCACCCCCAAACAATGACTAGAAGGGCTGGTCCATAGTATGGCAAAACACAGCAGTTTGGATTATATCTGTATTTTCTCTCACGAGTGTTACCTAATCAGAAATGTTTTGATGGGCAGAGTTTAGGATCTGTTCTCTGTGCAAAGCCAAAGGTGATTATACTGCTTTTGTCAGCTGCTGTGGTAATCACAGAGGCGACTTAGGCTGACATTATCCAGTAAACGCATATATTGATGTCAGGAATAAGACAGGTTTTGTGAGTAAGTAACCCAATGCGTGACATAGATTTAAATTAGCAATGCTAATTTAAGAGCATAAGTCTTTCTTCTAGTAGCCCGAGTAGGAAATTGATAATCAGCTCAACCAGGCTAAAAGAATGTGAGACCTCATTGCCATTACAGTCTAACTCTGAGCTGGGACTGTGCTTTATCGTACCGAAAGGCTTCATTTATTCCTCTGCCTTGGTAAGTGGGTGGAAAAAATCCTTTAAACTGGACATTTGCTGTGGGAGAATATGCTACATGAGTGTACAGAATTGATTTCAATCAGCATGAATTTGTACCCTGTCATTTGGAAAATATGGGAACCATCTCAAGAAAATGGTGGCTCGCTGAAGACACGCCTTATATTAAAGTTGGAAAAGCACATTGTCATTTTTATTCTACACTAAGTTATTGTCTGATGACATGGATGGATTAGTGTTAACTGTTGTCAGAGCTGAATTGTACCATCTCATGAGGAGTGACTGAGAGAGTATCACACAGAAATCAAAGCTGGAGGGAGAAGTAAAAATATTATAGGAAGAAAGAATAAAAAAAAAAAAGTGAAGAATGGCAAATAACAAGGGAGTGTAACAAAGAAAATAGGACAAAAAGAGAGAAGAGGAAAGATATTAAAGTGGAAAAATGTTGAAAGAAATGAGACAAAACTCATATTTTTTTAACAACAAGCGAGAGTTGTCAAGTGGACTCGGTTTCAAAAAAAAATCCCTGTGTGGTTGAACTCTGCATTTTTACAAGGCTGTGGGAGTTAAGAAACATTTGTCTGTCATATGCTCTGAAAAGTTTTATTGTGTTCACAGTCTTCTTAGTATAATAATTGCATTAGTATCACTAAATCATGGAAAGTTTCTCAGGACCTTTCATTTGGGTCTCCTGACTGATTTACAAAAGAGAAAGGGAATTAGACTTTCTTCTTTTGTATATCAGTTATGAAATACCCACTTTCCTTTTTTTATCCATATGCTACAGCTGTACCACTTGCTGACATACAAATTCTGAAATGAAGAAAAGGGCTTGAGAGTACTTAATGCCGTTATGTTAATTTAGACCATGATATTTATTTACAGTACCTGAGACTTGTTTGCAATGGGTTATGCAAACGGAGTAATTGCATAATCACATCAGCAATTTAACAGCCAAGTTGTATCACATTTTATATTCTTGAAATAATTTTCTGAAAGATGGAAAAATTAGGAGATTTTTGTTGAAAAATGAATTTTCACCAAAAAAAGTGTTCTATGAGATCTAGTTCCTTTTTTGAAGATGCAATATGCTGTAACCTCAGTGGATGAT
Organism: Apaloderma vittatum; assembly: GCF_000703405.1. Taxonomy (NCBI): domain Eukaryota; kingdom Metazoa; phylum Chordata; class Aves; order Trogoniformes; family Trogonidae; genus Apaloderma; species Apaloderma vittatum. Next base: position 5,238 of record NW_009737371.1, read on the forward strand.
GATTTGCTGAGCTCATTCTTGCCATCTTATTGTCATATTTTAAATAAATAAATTAAACTATAAGACTGTATTGGGTCAGGCTGAGGTGGAGTC
>NW_009737372.1:0-267 GCF_000703405.1 Apaloderma vittatum
AGGGCAGGGTGCTCCATGCTTCCCCTGGGTAAGTGCGCTCCCACCTCTGCCTGCACCATGGCCAGAGCAGAGATGTCTCTGCCTCCCTCAGGCAGGGCATAGAGAAAGGAAAATACCCGCTGGATGAGCCAGAGGGGACGGTGGGAGAGGGCTGGTCCCCAAGGAGCGACAGGAACTAAGACCAGCTTCTCCTCCCAGACCCCTATCCCCAGGACTGTGCATCCATTCAGAGCTGGCAACATGCTCTCCCGACCCACCCCATGGCAG
>NW_009737372.1:366-610 GCF_000703405.1 Apaloderma vittatum
CCCCACGCACACACGTCCCTCGCTCCACCGTCTGTCCCCCGTGTCTCCCAGTGCCAGCACCCAGCTCCTGCTGATTCCCCCAGCTCCGCTTCTGGGTGTCAGAGCGCAGCGACCAAACGTTACAAATGCCTGCAGCTGCTGTCCCCAAAAATACCCTCTGATGACACGCTGGGTTGATAAGACTGAGCCTGCTCCATTCAGCGCCTCGCCGGGGCAGGGCTGGCCTACCTATGTATAGCAGCCC
>NW_009737372.1:695-939 GCF_000703405.1 Apaloderma vittatum
GTCAGCCAGCAGCAGGAGGCAACACACCGTGTGGGGTTCGCAGCATGGGACGTCAGGCTGCGGTGGGACAGGACAGGACGCGCCACGCAGGACGTGCTGCAGGGGGTGGTACACGCCACGCTGGATGCGGCACAAGATGCCAGGGTGCAGGGGGTGGGTCGCGCCGTCCAGGCCATGCTCTGTGGGAAATGAGGCTGCAGGAGGAATGGAGGGAGCATGGAGGCTGCTTGCTGCCCCCCAGGGT
>NW_009737372.1:1005-1215 GCF_000703405.1 Apaloderma vittatum
CCTGCAGCTCCCGCCCCAGCAGCCAACCTGTGGCCAGCCAGCCCAGACAGCACCCCTGATCCTTCTCCTGGCACTGCTGTGGGATCTCCAGCCGGCCTGGCCTTGCTTCACCTCCTCTCCCTCCTCCACCTGAAGCTGTCCCAGCCTTCCTCAGTCCCAGGCAGCGTAGGGACCTCTTGCCATGTCTCCTGCTTCATGCCTCCAGGACTT
>NW_009737373.1:0-1264 GCF_000703405.1 Apaloderma vittatum
CCATAACCAGGAGGCACAGCAGAGGTCACAGAGCTGCTCTCTAGCCATCGTCACACACTGGTGTTACCTGACTCAGCCTGGTAAACCAGCAGAAAAAATAACTCGGAGGAACAGCGTTCTGCTGATGGGGTGGGGTGGGATGGATCACCGTGGGGTGGGATGGAGCACGGTGGGGGGGGAAGGATCACCGTGGGGTGGGAATCACCGTGGGGTGGGATGGATCACCGTGGGGTGGGATGGATCACCGTGGGGTGGGATGGATCACCGTGGGGTGGGATGGATCACCGTGGGGTGGGATGGATCACCGTGGGGTGGGATGGATCACCGTGGGGTGGGATGGATCACCGTGGGGTGGGATGGATCACCGTGGGGTGGGATGGATCACCGTGGGGTGGGATGGATCACCGTGGGGTGGGATGGATCACCGTGGGGTGGGATGGATCACCGTGGGGTGAGGCGGGTACCGGAGGTGGCTCAGGGGAGCACCGACCCGTTTCAGTTTCAGTGCTGTAAGAACTGCTCATCCCTTCTGCAAAACTTTGCCCTCAGTGGTCAAATATAAACCAATACTCAAAATATTCAGAAGTAATAAAAAATATCTTTGGTGTAGCATTCTTAATAACACTGGATGGCACTTAGAACACATTTGCGCAGACCAGTATAGGGTAAGGTAATCAAGATGGAAGATAATTAGAATTTGATTGAACGTGCTAATTGCTTGGAGGGACAGTAAGAGCATAGTTATGTTGAGCAGAAGTAATCCACAACAGCTGAACGTAACCCCCGTGAGACCTGGTGAAGAGTTCCAGGTCAGATGACATCCAGGCTACGGCCCTGAGCGAGGGTGCGGTGATGCTGGTGTCAACCACAACTGAGGGAAGAGGCAAGCGGATTGTGGAGCGGTTGTCAGCCGTACGCAGGCGGGGGCGAGATGTTGGTTTGGACGTAACTTCTTTCGCCTGAACGGGTCCATCACAGACAGAGCACGTACAAGGGATTGAGCATAGTTTTAACTGCCCCGTGGCTCTGTCACCGTGCTAGAGGTGGTTTTCCCTTCCTCGAGAGGTCTCTGCAGCAATGGTTTTGTTACGCGCTACTCGAAACGTGAACAAAACTGATCGGAATTAACTCCCCGTCTGTATTTGTGCGGGGCAGGTGTTCTGCGCAGGAACGCTTTGGGGGGGCGGCAGTGACCTCAGGTCAGCTCTCTGACCGGTGATGTGCGTGTTCCTCACTTCTCTCACGGCCTCGGCACGCACGCAAA
>NW_009737374.1:0-206 GCF_000703405.1 Apaloderma vittatum
CCGCTGCCCCTGGGAAGACCCCCGGCCTCGGGGGGCCGGGCCAGAGACTACTTGGAAGATCTGTTATCGATGTGAACGTGGAACTGCTCTCTGTTGAGTTTATTGTTATTATTATTATTATTTTTTATTTTATTTTATTCCCTTCTGGCGATGGGCCTGACCTCCTGTTTCACAGCTGGGACGGTGCAGCTCCGCTCCCGCGGCTG
>NW_009737374.1:312-2034 GCF_000703405.1 Apaloderma vittatum
TTCCAGCGGGGCTGAGCCCAGCTCCGAACTTCTCTCTGTCCACAGAGACTTTCACAGATGCGTTTAAAACTCACTGCCGAACGGACACTGCCCGCGCCTCGCCGTGTCCCCGAGTGTAAATACCACGAAGGCCTCCATAGCCCTTGTTTATACATTTCTGATGTATTGTTCCTTTTATATTTTATATATGTATAAATATGCATTGTTTTATATTTGACTCGGTACGGTGACACAGAGCATTTCAAACACAGGCTGCTTCACATTTCTCCGTGAACTCCTTTTGTAACTGTGTTTTTGGTTTTGTTTTGGATATTCTGTAGTAATAAAGGTTCAAAGACGGAAAGAGAACGGTTTTCACCCGGCTCTGGAGGCTGGAGATGGGAAGGGCTGGGCAGGGAGGTCACCTCAGGGGCACAGAGAGGACCCGAGGTTGGTTTAACAGCACCAGGAGTTTGTCCATCTGAACTGTCTCTCCACGGAGGAGTGAGAGGCAGCAAACGCGGACGATCTGCTCCCACCTGCGGATCCACGCCCAGACCCCTCAACACGCTGGACCCCCCCAACAGCTTCTGCGGGCAGGTCGAGGTTACCCAACGGTTCTAGGCACAACCCTTTGAGGCAGGAATTACATCAATGCAGATTTGGTGAAATTTTAAAGCAAATCTAAAAAGAAATGCCCTGGTTTGCTCCTGCTTGCAGGAGGAGCAGCTCAGCCTCCCCCTGGAGAGGTGGGAGGACCAGGTGGGCCCTGCATCTTCTCCCTCATGCTGCTGAAACTCCTCACAGCTGCTGCCCCTCAGCCACCAGCCTTCACCCCTGGGCTAAAATTGGCTGCAGCTGCTTCCCGTTTAGATAAAATGTACCAAGGGGAGCCCTGTATTTTCTAATTAATCCTCAGGCCAATGAAAATGGAGGGCTTTCCTCCTCCCTCATCTTCATCCTCGTGGTTTTTCTGCCTGTGTCAAAGAGATGCACCTGAGTCCTGTGACTGGGGAAGAGGGAGCAACTCTGCTCCCCCTGGGAAGGGGTTTTTGAAATGTTGGAGTGCACCAGGCTGGTGAATTTTGGATTACTTACGCATTGCTGTGATGAGGATGGCCTCTAAAATGACAAGTTTGAAGGCTTAGCGACCTTTCAAGATCTCTCCCAGCACTCTGCACTCCTTCGTTTCGTTAACTCCTTCCTCAGCAGGGTTTCTCTGACTCAGTGTTAGCTCTGCAAGGCCGTGCCTATGGTCTTGCTATGGCAGAAATCCAGCTCCAGTTAAAAACGAGCACACCAGGAGCCCCTCGCGGCTCAGTACCGATGGCTGTGAAGCCAACCGATCCCCTGCTCGCCCCGATGCGGCAGGTGGAGGCTCTGTCTCAGGGGAGCTCCATGGCCAGGCTGGACATGGGGAGGGTGACTCCATCCTGCCTCACCCCGAGGGCAGCTCAGGTAAGGATGGAGTTTTCCTGGTGCCTCTGGGAGAGGGGGGACCCGGCCCCTTTGGGGACAAGGGGGTGGGGGGCTCAGGGGAAGCGTTCTCCGCGCCGTCAGCGAGGCCTGAACACAGGGGTGGGCGGATGGACGGAGGTGGGAGCACTCAACTCGCTTGAGGGTTCTACACGGTGTCGGGGCTCTCCCCAGGAGCTGCTTGGGGAAACCCCCCCGGTGGGGAGGCGGCTGCGCTGACAGGGCTGGGGGGGCTGCAGGCAGCTGGTTTGGGATTTTTTGTGGATG
>NW_009737374.1:2054-16499 GCF_000703405.1 Apaloderma vittatum
TCTCCCCCCTCTATTAGTTGCTCTAAAAGGCCAATAATTCCTGTTGATGTAACCACGGCTGCTGCTTCTCTTACGCTAGTCCGACTCTATTGACTGGAGTAACGTTACTCCCAATTTACAACAGCAAAAATCATCTCGTGTTGTAACTGTGGGTTCACAGCAGAACAATGATGGATTTTTCTGGATTTTACTGTGACACATTTCATGGTGCCTACAAACCCACCCTAACTTTTGCTGGGTGAGAACTGCCCCGGCCGGAGCTTTGTGTGTTCGCACAGCACAAATAACTTCCCACACACACACACGCTTTCTGTTGATGGGTTGGAGGCAGAGAACATTGTCCTTTTTCTGTGCAGGATCTGGGTAATCCTGACTTGTCAGGTTTTAAATCACGGTAACTCCGCTGCGCGCAGGGAAATGCTGGTTGATTCACGGCAGCGTAAGAGCAGAGTCACTGCCCCCGCCGGCCGAGGTGGGTGTTTTGCTGACTGGCTCAGTATCGTTTATCCCTTCCAGCAAAGGCGAGTTGCCGTAGAAGTTGCGTAAAGCAGAGCAGGATCTGGGTAATCCTGACTTGTCAGGTTTTAAATCACGGTAACTCCGCTGCGCGCAGGGAAATGCTGGTTGATTCACGGCAGCGTAAGAGCAGAGTCACTGCCCCCGCCGGCCGAGGTGGGTGTTTTGCTGACTGGCTCAGTATCGTTTATCCCTTCCAGCAAAGGCGAGTTGCCGTAGAAGTTGCGTAAAGCAGAGCTCCCAAATATGTGAAAGCATTCTTGACTCCTTGCCTGGAGCCCACCAGTTCCTTTTGAAGATTAAGATACAAGTGATGAAGGCGATTCACCTCCGAGCGAGCAAAGGTCGTGTGAAAGTATGAACCCGCTCGTGTTTTGCAAAGGGCTCACGCTGACAAATGAAAGCAGCTTCCTCGGGAGCGGTGTCTGCTCTGGACAGTCGGCAGCTGGTTTGTGCTGACTCGAGGCAGAAATGCTCAAGTCAACCGGCTCGTAAAACGTCCCGGCCGGGCGGCGGAGAGTGTCTGGGCACACGCGGAGTGTGGCGGTTTGACACGTGTCCCGCACGGGCATCATCCTTCAGCTGCGCCGAGGCCTGACGCTGCGCTGCACACGCCGTGTCCGTCCTCCGAGTGAGCGAGTGGCAGGGGGGCAGGATGTGCCTGTGCTGCCCTCCTGTATTTGTACCTTGACAGGGAGGGACTCCTCACCAGGGTGACGTCTATGGGCAGCCTCCAGCACCTGTTTTCTCTTGATTTATCAGACAAAAGCACCAAGAGGAGAGGTTTTTTTGTCGTTTTCTTTTTTTTTTTTTCCAATGAGCATTAATTGTAGTAATTACTCACCATCCACAAATCTGAAAGCTTTCAAATCACCTTTAGCTAATACTAATTTTCTGACATACAGAATTAAGTCGTGCTCATTAGCTGCTGAGCCAACCGCGGCAGGCTGGGGACAGGACCGCTCACGGCGAGCTCACGTGTGCTTCGCAGGCAGAAGTCCCGTCTGAGCACCCCTGCTCTGGTGCCCGGGTTGTGCTGCTCCCGGCACTGGGAGCTGCTCCCTACCATAGCTGTAGAGAAAGGAAAACTTCTAGATCAAAAAAGAAACACAGCAGCGTGTGAGCTGAGTTGTGCAAGAGCTCTGATATCCCTGGTGCTGGGTGGAGGGCTCTGCTCTTCGCTTCCACAAATAACACCCAGTTTCTATGTCTTTATTCACGCTTATTCACTCCTTGCGTCATCAGCCAAGCAGCTGAGGATCTCGGTGTGTGGTGTGGTTCTCCCTCGCTAGAAAGGGAAGGACAGCATCCTGTGTTTTGTTAGAACACCCACACGTTGTGTTTGGAGATGCCCTGGCACTGTGCTGGGTATCGGAGAGGATCAGAGACAGAGGAAAAAGAAACTCTGCATCCGTTTGGCAGCGTGGAAAGCTTTAACGAAGCCAGCGAGGGTCCTCTCCGCGCTGCTTTCTCGCCTGTTTCCTCTGTAGTTCCTTGGATTTGTGTAACTAAATTTGTGATCGGTGAGATGGGCACTAAAACCCTCAGCCTGTGTGAGTGTCCTGCTCTCTCCAGCTGGAAGGTGTCCTTGGCCATAGAATTATTTAGAGTTTAGTGCAAACAGTTGGTGCGCACAGACTTTGGTTGAGCTTTAGTACATCAAGAGTTGTCTTGATTATACATTTGACTGTGAATCCTGTGCAGGGAGTTACCTGGAGTCCCTGGAAACACTGGGACACTGGCTCCAAACATCCCAGGCAGCAGCAACTGCAGAATAACCAGCCTGTGATAAAGCTGCTGCTTTGTATCAGCCACTGCCTGATGTAACTGTGTTTTGCTCTGCTCTTTGGGGTGTAACACAGAATAATTCCATATGTGTTGTGCGTTCTGGTGAGCGAAGGGCTCAAGTCACCTCTGAGTTCTGAGCCAGTGGCCTTTCTTCCCCTCTTTTCAGGCTAGAGTGGAAAGGAGATGTGGTTGTTTCTTTTCTAGCAAGAGAACGAAGATGGCTCGAATGGCTGTGTCTGTGGTAACAGTGTCCCCTCGTCCTTTTCATGCACTGACACAGAATTGCAGGGCTGTCTAATCAAATTGGTCTAAGACTGATGGTAATGAAAGAGAGGGCATTTCTCCACCACCCGCAGAAGGTATTTCTAGCCTGTTCCCTTCCCCTTTAATTAATTTGGGAACCGTCTTTAACACTTGTGAGCCAGACCTTCCACGTGAATAAACTGCTCTAGCTCTGTTCCTTTAACTGAAAAGGGCTGAATTACGTCAGCTGGGGCTCCTGTCCAGCTTAGTCAGCACAACAGCTCTCGGGGAGTTGGCATGTCGACGCCGTGCGTTGCAAGTCTGGGATATGATCTGGACGTGGCTCCAGAAAAGCCCATTACCCCATTTGTGCTGCCGCAAGGGCTCTGGAGAGACCAATGGCACCAGCGTGTTCTCTCGCTGTCTGTGGCCGGTACAAAATCTGCAGCTGGGTAAGTTCAAACATGAGAAATAATAGCAGCGTTGCTATTGTCTGCTTTGCCAGTCCTTCAGTAACCTCCCAGAATGACTTAAGAATCTCAGGAGAAATAAACAGGGCAAGAATGATGAGTTTGACTAACTGAAAAAAATAATGTTACTCGCGCCTGGCAACCATTAGCCGACGGGCACGGAGGGACACGATCCACCCAGGCTGAGCTGAGCTCTGTGTCCGCCCTGCCAAGACCTGCTCAACACGAGGAGGCTGCAGCAGGTTTGTCCCTGCAGCTGCCTCTTGTACCCATCAGGGTCGGAATGTGGCACCGCTCCTCACCCAGGCTGTCTCTCTGCTGTTGAGGAACCGCTCCAGCTCTGCCCGCTGGTCTTGGCCGGAGGGACTGGTGGCACTGCACTGTGGGGCAGGGTGGTGTGTGTTTAACCCGTTCCTCACCGCGAGTGGGTCCCACCTCCCACTTCCCCAGGCATTTCCTGCTTACAAGCTGCAGGATGTGTTTCTTCTCCTGTTTTACTCAGCTTTACATGAGGAAAGCTCTGAAGCCTGTGGAGGACAGGAGGAGAACAAGCCCAAGGAGACCATGCTGAGGTGCTCCGTGACGCTGCTCCATGGCCAGGGCACAGAGGCTCTCTCAGAAAACGTGCTTCCCCCCCTTCTTGCAAGTGCTCCTCTCTTCCAATCACATCGAAAAATATCGCAGCTGAAACGTCTGTTGGTACAACAGACAGAATTATGTGATAGTTTTACACATGCACCAGAACTCACAGAACCTGTTTGTCGAACATGCTGACAGTCGGTGATGTTTTAATGGTCTTTACATTGCAAACACGTTTTTTTCAGTCTTGCTTTTAAAAATAATATTGTAAAATATGGACCAGCAAATTGGACAAGGAGCTGACAGGCAGGATTCTGGTGCTGCTTCTGCCATGTTGCTGCTGTGTTGCCCCTTGGATGACATTAGACCACCTAAAGGTGTCAGGAGATGCTTCGTTTTTATTTTCCTGTTGAGTTGGCAATAGCGCTCTTTAGTCACATTTGTGTTTTGCTATTTCTGGCAGTGACAGGGACTTCAGAACAATTCTTACGTTCACCTGGCCCAGGGAACCCTCTCTGTGATCCATGCTCTGTCCATCACCCTGAGATGAACACAGCGCTTGAGCAGTCCCGCTTTGGAGACCCTTTGTAATCCACGAGGTTGGACTGCCCAGGCCCAGGCCAAGAAGGATCTTTACAAGGTGGGATGGCCAGAGCAGAGAGTCAAGCAGAATTTCTGTCTGTCAGGAGAAAAAGAGATCTGAGAATTTTGTCCCATACCGGTGGGGTTGATGTCTGGAAACAGAAACTGTGGTTTCTGTTAAGTACTTTGGGGAGGCGGATGCTTTATCCTCCTCAGCCAAAATCTTTCGGAAATGTCCTAGAGGAAAAAGGGTCCAATTGCAATGCTAGAGACAGACGGCTCGGTTTATTGTAAAACAGAAAGAGCTGCCAGTGGTCCAGCCTCTGTACAGACCGGGCTGCCCAGCAGCTCCAGAGGGAGATAGGGCTGAAATCAAGACAGTGATGCCAAAGGCCTCCAGCTGGGAGTTCCTCCCATTCTCTCCCACCAACCGAAACAGGAGAGGGAGCAGGCTCTAACCCCAGAAGTTGGGCGTGGGGTGTTTTTGTGTTTTCTGATAATACAGACTGGTGATCTTCTCTCCTCGTATTTAATTTGCCCTTTCCTCTAGCCCTCTGTTCTTATCAAACGCCACTTGGCACTGCTTCCCTCCCAGCCTCCAGCTTCCCACTCTTTTTACAAAACCCCTGTTACAAGATACAACTGCTGAGAGATGTAGTAAAGATACACCTGTTGGGTAAGGAGAGCTGTGGGCTTTCTCATGGTCTCATTCTTTTCCGTGGCCAGGAATTTATTGTTGATCTTAATCTTAGGCCAGAGAACGTCACTGCGCGGTGACAATAAATGTACTTGAACAATTTGCTGATAGGCAGGTTTGTTTGTCTTCTCATGCAGATGCCAAGGGGGAGGAGGGCTTGGGAGAAGGGAGCTTCTTGCCTTTTCATCTCTTTGAAACAAGTGGAGGGAACACAAAGGGATGGCAGTTCTGGTTTGAAGGAAGTGCTTGAGACTTTTACAAGCCTCTTTCCAGCTCTAATTCCCAGCCTTAGCGGGAGCTGAGGAAATGCCCAGATTTTACCCATCAGGTTTCTTGAGATGCTGTGTAGCCCCACAAGCATCCCTCGCTGTTTCTGCCCAGTGGTTCCCCGATCTAACTCTTTCTGCCCCATGTTCTCCTCCGAGGGTGAGTTTAGGCACTGGCAGTGCAAAAGAAAGGCAGCCTGATGCTTAAAACCTCTGCCTGGGTTATGAAGGATCTTTTTCCAGGTCATGTGTGCTCTGGCTTCTTGCTCTGTACAATGGGGATAAGAAATTACCCCTGCATCATAAGGGTGGTGCAGTATTTAATTACTGTTTATAAATGCCTGAGAGATCATCTGATAAAGGTACCTCTGATACACTGCTCCGGGGTGTTATCAACCCACACGCCCCTCCAAGGCAGCGCACTGTAACGCTTCCACCTCTGAGCCAGTCCCTGCAAACCTGAGGCAATAAGTGGCCCCACTGGACCAGGCAATATGGTGGGACCACTCTGCTGCCCGACGTATTTTCTTACGTCCCATGAAAATGGAAAATCCTCCAGGCTGGACTTACCTGGAAGGAGTTTTCTTAGCTTCCGTGGCAGGTTTATGTGGCTGACAGGTCGCAGGCTCCGGAGCAAACCTGTACATCCTTGTTGGGCACGAGGTCTTTGACCTGAAGCAAGACGTTATCCCCTTGGGAGACACCGTGATGAGGGAATCATTGATGTCGTAGTGACCTACAAGACAAACAGGAAAGGGAAGTGAGTACCAAACAAGGCCACAGCTGTGGCAGTGAGGAAGGAGAGTGCATCAGTCAGTGAATGTAACAGGAGGAAAAAGAACCAGTCTAACAGGACTGTATGAGGAAATCACTTCTGGATTTAAAAAGTGCTGTCCTGGGCAGAGCTTATTTCGAGGGACACTGATAAGACAACACTAAACTTTGTCCTGAGATATTTGGATCAGGACGGAGATATTTGCAATTTTAAAGAATCCAGAAAACAGGAGGAGAACTCACATGTGGTATAACTTGTAAGATAAGCCACGTGCCCTCACGCTCCGGGTCTCAGACCTCACCAGGCAACAGGCTGGCTTCCTTTGCAGCTGGAGTACTGGGGAGCTTGGTACATGACGCACTAAGGTGGCTTCTCCTGAAGCCTCTGGCAGCGAGACGGAGCTGTGGGGTGTTCTAGCCACTCCTTATGGGTGCTCAAAACTGTCAGGATGGTTTCCGGATGGTTGTCTCAGCAGAGTTTGAAAGGGACCTACCCATAGCTCTTGGGAGGGAGACTCAGTAGTGTCCCGTCACCTCCTCACATCGAACGTGCCTTCAGAAGCTCTGAGTGACGATGCACAACCAAAATCACCAGCCACATCTTTCCTCCCAGCTCAAGGCTCGCATACACAGAGAAGGCCATTTTCCAAATTTCTCCAAATGTAATCCTTTTGTGGTTTTGGACATAAACACTGTCTGGCCAGAAACGTCATTGCTTTGCTTGCAGAAATCCATAGAGGCCTGTTGCAGAAAAAGGGCTTGTGAGTGCCTTGGAATTGACTTTACCAGTGGGTAATTACCAACAAAGGAAAAGCCACATTTAAAATCCAGTTGTCTCCGTTGTGAGTGATTCTAATGATACAGCTGGAGGCAGTATTAGGGCCAAAATCTGGGAGTGCTTACCAGCTGCAGGTAGGTCTCTTTGTGACTGCCCAGCATGTGAAGGTTGCATTTACACAGACGCCGAGGACTTGAAATTCTTGCAGAAAATGTGGTTTTGTGTGTGTAACTGCCGTCTCCAGACTTCTCCGTCGTCAGCTCTGAGTGTCTGGTTTTGTTTAAGTCACCAGCTGAGCACAAAACGTGAGCTGGTGCTGCCAAAACACCTAAGGAGGATCCCTGTGGCAGCCCTCGGAAAGTGCTACAGAGAAAAGGAGACGTCACCGATACTGTTGCTGCCGGGGCTGCAGGGTGGGCTGATAGGTTTGAGCTAAGGATGACTTGAAGAATCTGCATTTTTCAGTTTGTTCAAGCCTGCAGAAAACTGCTGGAGTGTTTGTGGAACTGACTTCTTCTAATCAGGCTATAGCCAGAGAAAATATCAAATGGTCAAGGCTAGTTCAATGATGGAAAAGTCCAGTTCAAGCACAGGCGCGGGGAGGTAGCAAGAAGACACCTGCATTAAACATTCAAACGCGGCCAGATTGGTGCTTTTCCCCTGGTTTTCCCGTATGCTTCACAGAGTAGGCTGGTGAAACGCCTCCAACAGTCACGATGCTTAACTGGCTTTATTTTAACATAGGGTTTGGTCCCAAAGCTGAAGGTGGCTTTGAGGACAGCTTGGGACACCGTTTTCTTGTTTCTCACTCATTTCTTCTCTGATATTCATCAATTTTCAGCTGTCACTGCCCCAGATGCAGACCCTCCAGTTACTAGACAAAAGTTCCTTTTTGCCTGCGTGAGAGCAGCGACCACGTCAAGACTGCAGGATCTGTCCACCTTTTTCTTCTCAGATGTCTCTTTGTCTATAGTCATAAATTATCAGACACTGCCATCATTTAAATAGATAGTTTCCTGTTCTGCTTCTTGTAGGTTAGATATTATCTCCTACAGTAAATCATGAGTCAGTGATTAATTCAAGAAGGCCGTTCCCAGAAGCAAATTCTTACAATGTTAAAAATAATATGATGCGAATTCATTATAGTATGATATAGAAAATAATTATGGCCTGCAAACTAGTTTAATCAACTTAGAACGTGCTGGGGCAGATACTCCGTCGAAGTGAGTCATTATAAGAAAGTTCACAGTCTTGGCGCATAGGTTGGGTGAGCGAACACGATTGCCCCATGTCAGCTGAGTCTCGGGAACTCTGGACCGTGCGCTCTTTGCACACCCAGATTGTGAGGTAAGACATGTTTGTTTAAAACACCTTTGCTGATGTTTAAGCTTTATCAAATTACTATAAAAGCATGAATTGCTTCAAGAACACGCATGCAGCCAGTTAAGATGTCTCAGCTGATGAGTGGCAGCTTATTAAGCTTATTAAATGGTGTTGTCTTCATTCTGTCTTAAGCATCTGTGCGAAGTCATCAAATATTATAAAGAGTCAGCGCGCTCTGCCTCACCACGCAGCGGCTGTATCTTGCATTTCAGTGCAGCTGGCAAGGGGACAGCTCGCTAGGAAATGGCTGCAATGCACTACTGCTGTGCAGAAAAAGACAAAAACTCTCTCTGAAAAATAACACACCGATCCAAAAGTAATCGCAGCTAGAGCGAGACACCATTGAAGGACAGAGAAGCCCATCAGCAGTGTGTATGTTATTACAAACCATCTGATAATTGTTAATAACACTTTGTGCTTTGTTAACGTCTCAAAACATTCTGAATTCCTGCGGACTAAAGCTTACAACACCCCAGCGAAGCCTGGTCACCGCAGCATGGGTGGGGAGCATCAGGCGCAGAACAGTTAAGTGACTTACACAAGGGTGAATCAGCAGGAGGTTGAGGAACTGAACCTGACGGCGAGGTCCTCAGCTGATAGGAACTGGCACGGCTCCACAGCAAGTGGAAGGGCACAGGCAGTTACATCAGTCGTGCGTACGCAGACCTGCCTCCCAGCTCTGGGGCTGAACCTCAAAACCCAGCACCTGATAACGACGTAACAGTCACCCGCCTTGAGCTTCTTGGCAGAAGTTCCCCACAACCAACTAAAGCAGGTCGGATTTCTGGGCTGCAAACCCGTGGGATGCCGGGGGGTCTCCCAGGAGCAAAGCCAGTGATGTGGCAAGGCCAGGGGCGCAAAGGTCCGGGCTGCTGCAGCCAACTCCAAGAGTTGCACCCGAACTAGGGAGGTGGCAGCTAGTCCTAGTGTTTTCTGGGACCACAAAAGTTATATGTTAGCTGGGACCCCCACCCTGGCCTTGTCCTCCCTTGCAAATCTACTTAGACGGTATCGACTGGGTGCTGGAGTGGGGATTTTCTCAGTCTTCCTAGCAACGGGTTGTTGAAACACGCTGCCTTTTCCCTGCTCTTCTTCCGAGCACAGACCTAAACCCCAGCAGTTTTAGGAATAACTCTTAGAGCAGTGATGCTGGAACCAAGCAATCGTCCGTACAGTCCATACGTGTCCATCTGTACGTACACACCTTTTCAACCTTGCCTACAATTGTCTTACTGGCCCTTATGGCTGTGAGTTCCACACATGAATAACTATTAATTTGTCTTTTTTAATTTGTGTATCTGCTGCTCCAAACAGCTTTCATCGTAAATCACCATCCCAGTTTACAAACGAAGACTGCACATTGTTCCTACAATTACTTCCTCCTTTCAAGTTTAAACTTACTGGGTTTTAAGTTTATGCTCTTATCCTTCTGCTTTATATGATATGGGAGAAGCTCACTCTTTCATTTTTCTTAATTATCTCACATACATTTCAGGTCATCTTATTTGCCTTCTCTCTAAATAAAACATCTTCAGCGTTTTCAGATTTTACTGGGATTCTAATGATCATCTCATTTCTAAATTGAGTCTATTTCTGTTGTAGCTTTCTTTAGAGTTAGGGTGGCCAGAACTAAACATAACATTCCAGCTGAAGGTGTATCAGCAGCACAAATGACAGTACTACTGTATTTCCTGGATCATTTTCCAAGCCACCGCTTGCACCCCCAAATTTTACGCTTCAATTGTAATCGTGCATTGAGGTAAGATGTCTTCATTGTTTCAAAATCATAATCTTTTAATGCAAGCCCAGAATATTTCTGAGTATAAGGAAGATCAAATTTCTCTCCTGTCTACACGGCAATTTGTGCAGACTGGGAGCCACAGCGAATCTAAAATCTCACCTGTAACATCTGAGTTGGAGCTAATTAATTCAGCATGTGGGCAGAACGCATTATTTGCAGTCACCACACCTTTCCTGACTCTGTTCTTTTTCTGGGCTTTGCAAAAAAAAAGGACTGGGTGGGATTCTATTTATAGAGCCAAATAAATCAAAACCTGCCCGTGTCGTACGCGATACCTCCAGCTTTTCAGATGTGGTCCTCCGAGGTGCCAGGTGCCCTCGGTAGTGCGCCCTACTTCCGCCAATCCCAGGGAAAAAAAAAGTGGGACTTGAAAGGTCTGGGACCATACAAGATGAAAGGAATAACTTTGTGCGAACATAAATACGAAATTATTGCAGTATGTAGGATGGAAAGATCTGAAGTTCCTGATCTTTAAGAGAATTCTGCCATTATGTGAACTTCATTAATTGTCTTTTTACTGACGGAATATATTCTGGCAGCGCCTGGAAGCGACTTTGTTCTGATGACTTCAGAGTTGGATTCTGGCAATGATCAGATGTCCCCACAAAACCAGCACAGACGTAACAGGAGGCAAAAGAATAATACGCATGTGCTTAAAGAACAAGGCAAGTTGAGAGGAGGCAAAAAAAAAAAAGTAGTTTGGGCATGATTCCACTCAAGCAGGAAAGATGCAAGGTTAAAAGTGGGGAAATTGAAGCCTGCAAAGGACAAGTAAATGGCTGATTAAAAACACCATCCACAGCAGCAGCAGCCTGGGAACAACTTGCTGCCCCTAAGAAACAACCAGAAGTGTCAGGGGGAGGATGGAGGCTCTTGCTTTGCTTGGTCTTGCGAAAGAGTATTCTCAAGGGAAGAAGAGCTGGGAGGGGGCAGGTGGTGCTGTCTGCCGGAGAAGATGCTGTTGATTTACAGTGAGATCATGGGCACATCACTCCACCAGTCCGTTTTTCCACTGCAGCTGAGCTGTTTCTTGCTACATGCATAGACAGGTGTAATAGCGCTAAAAATAATAAAACCCAACTACGTGCCGCTTCCATTAGAACGGGAAGAGCGCTGCAAGGAATCGGATCCTAGGTTTCCAATTCTTGGTATTTGCACATCTAATCCTTGTGGATTTGACCTTCCTCTTAAAAATGTCATTTGAGTTATAAAACAGATGATCACGAATCAACTTTTCCGCTTTTTTTTTTCTTCTTTGGAGGAAAATGCTCCAGGACAAACCAAAATTTGAGGTACATGATGCAACCCCAGGAATCTCAGCAGAGCTGCTCTGGCCTACGCTGTGTTTCAGTCCAGCCCCTGCGTGATACTCCCAGGACGCCAAACTCACGGGAGGAGATTTCTGAAGATGTGGTCTGAGGGCTTGTCCACATGAGCCAGATACTTTTTATCAACCCCCAGAACTAGAAGAACAGACGTTGCAATGCCCTGGTCATCGGCTTTGCCATCTCCACGTGGCCCTGCCACGTGGAAGCCCCACCACGTGCCCGAGGTTCTCCACCCTGTGCTCCACAGGCAAGAGGGTTGTGCTGAGGGAAGCAAGATCATTCCAATTTGCTATAACTGCCTATTAAATTTGCAGCAAGTTTCTAAAGCAGCTGATAAAAAACTGCATCTGCAAGCTCCGTTCCTTGGTGTTGGCCAGGCTTGGCTGACCAGCCTGCCGAGGCTTGGCTGGAGTCCCACGCTCAGCCCTGCCCCGTAAGGGGGAGTTACTGCTCCGGCAGCACGTTCTTGATTAGCACCTTCCAGGACAGCACGTGTCAGGGGAAAAAACTCCAGAGCCTTTCTTCCATCTGAAGCATCCAGCTCCGGGTTTGGCATGCCCATCATCACCTCAGTGTTGTTGAAAGTAATTGGAGATTAGACATCCACACGCCCTTGGAAATTCACCTCCTGCTTAAGCAACTGCACAGCTCTGTGCCCTTTGAATGCTTCGGATCAAATTCTGGTCGTACGAGGGGGGCACCGCGCTGCGAGGCCGTTGGGAACGCCGTGCAAATCCAGCGTTCTGGAACCGTCGGGATGCGTGAAGAGAGCGGCGAATTGGCAGAGGTGCGAAAGTGGGTCAAGTCACCTGTTAGGTATTCTAGGTCAGGTAGGAAGAAACAAATAAGCTCTTTACACTGCCTAAATTATAAGTGGGTTAAACTTCATGTACTGACTACCCTGCTAAAGGAACGCACTCCAAAATGGCTTGTGCCAAAGAGGACACAGTCAAGTGCTTTTAGTGGAGGGAACTAAGTCAGCAGCCCCCAAACGGTCTAATGTTAATGGAGCTGAAGTTTTCCTCCCCAGTGCAGGAACTTTTCTCTAAGGATAAAGCTTAAGAAAGAATCAGCCAAGCCCTTGTGTAGCTTGTGGTTTGGCTTCCTGCCCGCTCTGCCCTTCAAGCAGGAAATTCTCAAAGGGAAGGGAGTGCTTTGTGAAGCTCCCTTAAGACTCTGCCTCTTCTCTTTTAGTCAGAACTTAGCATCAGGTCATCTGCAACTCCTGGAAGCTGACCAGACAGACTGATGGCGCCTACACAAGGTATTTAAGCAACTCCTCTACCTTGATCGTTTTCTCTCATCTTCTGTCCTTTACGTCCTTGATTGCTGTTATTCAATCCTCAGATAATATGCTCCTGATATCGCCAAGATGGGAGAGACAAGCGAGAAGGAAGAGATCAAAGGAAAGAGAAGAAAGAGAAGAAGCTAAAGGCAGAAGAAGAAAGAGGGAAGATGTCAAATACTTCCTTGATTTACCTACTTTACATAGTCGGTACACAAAGTTTCAGAAATTCTTAGTATACTTAATTTTCAGAGTTCTGGAGTCACACGTAGTCACCAGACAGCAGGAGACTGTCCTGTCAGCCCGGACCATGGGCATCCACCAGCTGAGGAAGTAGCTTGAAAGCTGGATACAGAAAGCCCAGGAGGCCCTTGGCACCTCGTAGGGTTGGCTAGACTTGAAGAGAAACTCAGCACAGTGCAGGCTGGGAAACCAGTATGGTTTTAAAATATCTTTCTGCTTCCCTCTGCTGGCCAGACAACAGATGTACCAATGGAATTCCTACAAATCAGGGTCAGGGTGACAAAACAGCAAAAGCTAGGAGGGGTCATCTTGTGCTATCACTACACAAATGTTAACTCCACCGACTTCTTTGAATTTGCTCCTGAATTTCAAAAGAAATACAACATATATGTGTGCTCAAGAAGACTGAAAATGGGACTGGGCCAAAGCTGGATGAGAGATGGGGAGATGGTACAGACCAGGGTGCTGTATGTGGAGTAATTTTAAGGTTTAAACCAGTAATATTGCATTACTGTTTTTCTCATCCTGTTATCAGCTGTGACTACAAAGTTAATTTAACAACCCACACCTAAATTTTTTTGTTACAAAACAGAATCTTTGAGTTGCAAACAACAAAAAACAGAAAGACATAAACTTCAAACATTTTTGTTACTCACTCAGTTATACTGAAATCTCTTTGACTGAGAATTAAATCCTTCTTTTTCTAAGCTTGAGATTACTTTCCCGTGGTTTTTATAAGGACTGGAGGAAATCTGGAAACCCTAAAAGGAATGGCCAATGATAACAAAATTCTGAATATGGAGATACAGGAAACACCTAACTACAACACCAGCCCTCATTTTAAATAGGCTGTGTATGTTAAAGGCAAATCTTAGCTTAATGCAGTATTCAAATCAAGAAATCAGCAGTCATTTCTGCACTTAATTTCCCTATTTTATTTAAGAAGCAAAGAGGGGAAAAAAACCAACCCGCTTTGAAACGCTACTGTTGGCAAATGGGCTCTAAGCAGTGCTGCTAAATCGGTTTTGCAGGTTGTCCTCATTTACTGAGTCAGGCACGTTAACAACGCACTTCACAGGACTGACCCTCTCTAAACTGAAAATCTGAGATGCCGACCGCCCCGGCTCCTGCCAAACTCAAACACTAAAGCTGCCTGATGGCACCCGAGCAGCACCGCACCTTGCAGGCCTGGAATCAAAGTCCTGGTCTTGGAAGTGTTGTTGACTGTAAAGACACAGTGAGGTGGAAGTTTCTACAGGTTTTCAAATCCCATCGTGTCTCGCAGACGTTATCACGACAAGAACGCGGCCACCTCAGCTCCTCCAAAGCTCTGGTGTGGTCACTGCTGGTCACAGGGCTGCACAGGCAACAGGGCTGCATCACAAATACCTACACGCTGCATGAACGCGCTTCCCAGCAGGCTCGTACGGGCCTTACGGTGAGCACTGCAATCAGAGGGAAGGTTAACGCAGGGAAGAAGTGTGAGTAATCGCTAGGGACAGGGCGCTATGGCGCGCGGGACATGGTGTGACCAGGGCCGCAAGGGAGCAAACAGCAAAATTTCCACCACGTTCCCACGCACACAGCAACACGGTGACGGTTCGAGGGCATTTCTTATTCCCTTGTGCTGGTTTCTCCCCAAGAAGAGCAATTCTGGAGCTTTAACACCTCTAACCGGCCGCGGATGAAAATTGTTTGTAACTAGTGGGCCA
>NW_009737375.1:0-15819 GCF_000703405.1 Apaloderma vittatum
CCCCGGAGGAGGCGCCGGCGGATCCTGGTAAGGGCTTCTCCCCCCGACCCCTCTTAAGGCAGTAAAAGTGATTCTGGCATCCTTACGGCAACAGCTGCAGCAACAAACCCTTTAAATTATTATTTAAATCATCATTTCTTTTCAATGCTTCCTCATCTTCCTGCCCAGCAACAGCTGAGGTAGAATTATGCATCAAGGGCAGTTAGAGCTTCAAGAAGTGTCTTTTATACGTTTTGACCTGATGCAAAACACCTGCGCTGGGCGAGGTGAAGCTCACTTACGCATGAGTACTGTGTGGTGCCAGGGAAATAAAGGTTATTCACAGCCTGTCTTCAGGTAATCTTTCTTTCTTTTTCAGGTCTCGGAAACTGACAGGCTTTCCTACGTGGGGAATAACTTTGGCAGCGACGTTTTGAAATGTAACTCCCTCTGCAGGTATGGGTGGTTAGGAAAGTGGGGGCAGGAGATGGAAGCGCAGGAATTTCTCAGGCACAGAGTTCCTGGTAGACTCTGAGAAGTTCTTATGGAGGCTGTGATTAGAATCAAGAGTGTTTTGACAGGAGGCCCCAGCGTGGGGCAGCTGGTTGTTTGTGCACGCTGCTGTTCCTTTGGAAGCTGCGATGCTGCGTACAGACACAGAGTATTTGAAAGGATCTTGTGCAGGAAGGAGTGGGGAGGTCATTTTGAAGTACCTGAAACACAGGAATACCGGCTTTGCTATTAGGAAACTAAGAAATTAAGAAGTTGTCAGGACCATCATCTGCTGCCCAGGAAACCCCTGGGTCGTTAATCACCGTTTAACTTCAGTGCCACAGCACAACGCTGCTATGTGAAGTGATGAGTTCATGTAGAACTTGGGTGCTGTGCGCAGGAGAAGGAAGTGTTGGTGAAATCACCAGCCTTTATGTGTCCTGATTTAAGAATGTGGCCTTTGTGGTGTTGGGACAGATCCCCCATGCCTCCTACAAGCGGTCTGTGTGTCAGGTCTTTCTAGTTTTGTAATAGAAGAACCACCAGGTGGGTGGAGAGCCCCTATGAAGTAGACTTGCCTGGTTACACCCAAAGGTGTTTCTTATCTCCTTTGGTGCATATTACTGCTCCTGCCAGCCTACACAATACTGAAATGTGCGGAATATGCACGTCAGGTTCCTGGTACCCAGTGCCCTGCTCTGTAAACCCACCCTGGTTGCCCCGTGTGGTTTCCTCCCATAGCTCATCTCCAGCTGGGCTGCACTCACCTAGAGGTGTCTAACTCATCAAAGTTCTGGTGGGGATGGAGTGAGGAGCAGAACTGTATGAAACTCTTGAGAAGAGGCGGTGCTTTCAGATGGGAGTGCCCCAGTGCTCCTGTGGGCTGAGTAAGACTTGAAAGGAGGACGCATCTCTTTACAGAGAGGGTTGTCCAGCTCTGGAGCAGGCTTCCCAGAGAGCTGCTTGATGCCACGAGCCTGTCAGTGTAGAATAAGTGTTTGCACAATACCCTTAATAACATGCTGTAATATTTGATCAGCCCTTTAGTGGACAGGCAGTTGGGCTGATGATCATTGATGGTTAGATGATCGTTGTAGGTCCCTTCCAACTGAAATAGTCTACAATTCTCTAAAAGGAACTGGTTTCACCTTTACGAATAGTCAGTCAACACATGCTAATACTGATCTTTGTTCTCTCTGAGAAGTGAAACCAGGAGAGCTAGACCTTCGGATGTATCAGTCTTCAGTTTAACGTGCCGTAGCTGAAAAAAGGCACCAAGATCTTTTTCTTCTTGAGTTTGGACAGATTAGTTTAGTTTTATTAAATCATGTGGTACAGGTATCAATGAGTTATAAGTGTAGGCAGATTTAGCGCTCTGATCTCTGAACACTAATTAAGAGGTGGTTTTAGTGGCTTACATGGCTCTTGCCTGCACCTCTGGAGATGCTGAGCTGTGGAAACCAACCGGGCAAGCTGAATGATGATGGATGTTCACCTTCAAGTGCTAGTTCTGGATTAGGTGCGCACGTGCGTCGGGATCTCCAGAGATGCAGGCAGGACTCAGTTAAGGAATTTGTTGCTTTACTTTGAAGTTATCCCACCCCATGCTTCTGTCCCTTTCCTCCTGCATCTGCTTTGGCTGCACACTGAGGATTTCCTCCAGTGGTCCGTTCCCGAAGCTCTTGGCAGTTGGCAGCCTGAAACTGTGCAATCATGGCTGCTCGGGGGGGTGTAACAGGGAGCAGAAATCACCTCTGAGCGAACAGCCCAGTTTATTCAGAGTGAGCCCGCTAAACTTCTGGGCTTACTGGGAGGGCAGGAGCTGCCCTGAGATCCTTCCTGCCCAGCGCGGTGCTGCGATTCCTGCAGTGCTCGGGCAGCTCCTCCCAGAGCAGGTGCGTAGAAAGAGTTGCTGCGACCAGCAGTCTCTTGTGCAAGTGAGTTTTGTCTTTGAAAGTGGGTCCTGAGTTTTGGGAATATGTGTCATGGAGCAGAGCAAGTTGAGATGCCACTCAGAAGGGATCACATGGTGTGAACTCTGCTGGCTGGGTAAGAAGGGGGTGCAGTTTCTTGATATCCTGGTCAGCATCAGTGAAGGGTGACATGCAGCCCATTCCTAGTGGGTCTTGAGACTTGGTGAGGAGCAGCACAAACCATCTGGGCTCATCCCTCAGACGTGTGGCATGAAAATTAATTTACCCGAGAGAAATAATCCTATTTTAGGTATGACAAAGTCACATTTCTGAGAAACTCTGAGGCCTTAAACTGACTTGTACTAAGCAGAGAACCAGCCACAGGGAATCCAAGTTCTGAAATCACAGGAAACTGCCTAGAAGCACTGAGAAACCAAGGGTCCTGACCCATCAAAAATTCAAAAGAGAATGGCAGCTAGCACTCCAGCACTGAGACTTTCTTTGTGCGTTTTGGAGCTAATTTAGTTGTCTTAAGACTTCTATATTTACTTAGAGCAACAAGTCTTCCTATTTTTTATGTATATGTGTTTGCATATATCTGCGCTCATATATACACACACATATGTTCAAATATATGCACGTATATATACATACAAGCACACATGTATATGCATGTATATATTTTTCTATACATGCGTTGGAGGTATCTTGTTTTACTGTGACTTCTGAACGTGCTTGGAAAGCTTGTATTTGCGAGGTAGAAGCATTGGCAGGGGCTGGGGAATACATGTGGCTCTGCACCGTATGTTTTAAAGCATCATTCCCACTGGACTGTCTCTCCCTAATCACTTGCCTCTGTCCTTCCCAGGTATTTTGTTGGTGTGTTAGACAAGGACTCTGGGCAAATGGAAGTCTATAATGCTGAAATATTCAACATGCAGCCCTTGCTGTCAGGTAGGAAGATCTTGTGATTAACCCCAGCACCACAGTCGCACCATGCTCGACCCATGTGTGCCTCCAGCTGTTACCTGCCTGGTTGCTGACAGCAGTGCTCTCTCTTTTCTCCCTGGCTGGCCTTTCCTCATCACCTCTCCCATCCGCGTAGAGGAAGGAGGGTACATTGTGCTCTCCTTCTAAGGCACTGCATGATGTGAAAAACAGAGTGGGAAGGAAGGTGAAGTTACGGATGGGAGGGTGGGAGTGCTGGAGTCAGTAACAAAGTTGTCACTGTTCAGAGTAAGTGCAACGTTGTCTCAGTATGCTCTGGTGAGGGAAGCCCAGAAAGCGTCAGGTCAAGGGACTGGATCACTGGAAAGAAAACAGCTTTTGTTCAGTCTTCAAAACTGCTTTTTGTCACCAAACCCAGAAGGACAGCCCAAGAAGTTCAGATTTTTTGGAGCTTATTTTCCCCCTGTGCAGCCGGACCTTGGCTTTATAGTAGAAACTGGCCTGCCTTTCATTTTTTTTGTTCTATGTGCGTACTCTTATATTCAATGTGTTCTTTAACTGACAAAGTCCTATAGAGGAGGTCCTGAAGTGATGTGCCAAGTCTTTCAGTAACAGATTAGAGCTAAAGGGATGTCAAATACTTGTCCTGGCTGCTGCAAGCCAAGCATACTAACTTTTGTTCTTTTATAGATAACTTAATACCTGATGACACAAGGGATTATCAGCCTAAGTCCTACAGAGAAAAGGTAAAGTTGAAGTTCTGCATTCGTGTTCTGCTGTGATTATCCAGCTAACAGTGACAAGTGATACTTGTCTGAGAGCCTGATGTTTGGTTTACTGCAGGGTAAGCCTGTGCAGGTTCAGCACTTTGTCTCTGCCTTGGAGGTCTCTGAGACAGTGCTTTATTAGTGCCTACCTTGGCAGTACTTCCGTAATTATTTTGGGCTTGTTTACAAAGCCAGTTACAGTTACTTTCTGCTGCCTTGCAGATCAGTGCTTGTTGCGGGTTGTGTTGTGCCTGGTGAAGTGTTTGAAGTTTTCTTAGAGAATGTGAACGTGGAACAAGTGGGCAATAGCTGAGTTTTCCTCTTAGGTGCAGTGTCTTCAGCTCAGCAGCATGTTGTAATTTGTGTCTCTCTTGCGCAGATGGATTTGTGCATTGAGGCCTTTGGTACCAGCAAGCAGAAGCGAGCTCTGAACTCTCGGCGAATGAATGCAGTGGGCAATGATGTTCTGAATACAGCTGTGGTAAAAGCAGCAGCAAACATTATAGATGCAAAGGGAGTAACAGGTAAGAATCTTGTCTCAGGGTTCAGCAAAGGCAATTGGGAGTACATTTTTTTGTCCCTTGCTGAGTATGGTAGGAAGAAGAAAGGGGTTTCATTTGAATGACAGAGGAAGCAGCTGGTCTAACAGCTGAGAAGGGGACAAATAGATCCTTCTGATGGAAAAGGGATTGCTTCCTTGGTGTGGGAGCTGCCTGAATGAAGGAAGGTTGCTGTGGCATCAGTGTCTGACCCTGCCCATTGCTGGGAGCTCTTCTGGGAGCCCATGGATATCAGTTTACTGAGGTAAGGGTGGTACACTCACTGGGTCTGAACTGAGATGCTGAACATTCAGGAAGGTGCACTGTACTCTGCCTTCACAGTGGCACGTGTGTGGAAAATAGTCTGTGCAGGTCACTGCCCCGTTGTGCCATCCCCACTGCTGCTGTGAGCCAGGCTGAGGACTCGGGCTTCTGCTGTGAGGGACACTGTGGCAAAGGAGTCTGCTGTGGCCTTAGATATTTTCACTGCTGCAGAGAACATTCACTCTCCAAAGCATCACACAGAGATGATGTTTCAAGGAGAGTTGATAACCTGCTGGTGAGGCTGCATCTGTATTATGTTGTCCAGCCTGTGACACTGCCCTGTGCCTCCACCCTGATCAAGAAGGAGATGGAAAACTGACAGAGGAGTCATGGCAGGGCAGCGAGAACGGGCAGGAGCCTGGAGCACACAGCTGACAAGGAGAGGCAGAGAGAGCTGGACTTGGTTGCCCTGGCAAGAGGAAACCAGAGGGGATGTAGCAACAGCCCACACATACCTGAAGGGCAATCATACCCACGGCCTTCTCAGCAGTGCCAACAAGGATCAGCAGCACAAGTTGCAGTGGTCCCTGGACCTTGGGGAGGTGCGGGTGGGAGACCAGGGGAGGCCTCGTGCCTTGGAGAGTGGTGCAGCCCTGGGACAGGTAACCAGGAGGTGTGGGATCACCATCATAGAATCACACATAATTATTGAGGCTAGAAACGACCTCTGAGATCATCAAGTCCAGCCTGTGTCCCAACAGCATCACATCGGCCAGACCAGGGCACTAGGTGCCACATCCAGCCTCTCCTTAAACCCCTCCAGGCACGGTGACTCCCCGCTTCCCTGGGCAGTGCATCCCAGTGCCTGAGCACCCTCTCCGTGAGGAAGGGCTCTCTGAGATCCAACCCAAACCTCCCCTGACGCAGTTTCAGGCCCTCTCGTCCTGTCACTGGTTGCCAGGGAGAAGAGCCTGACCCTCACCTGACTACAACCTCCCTTCAGGCAGTTGCACAGAGTGATAAGGTGCCCCCTGAGTCTCCTCCAGGCTAAACACCCCCAGCTCCCTCAGCCTCTCCTCACAGGACTTTCCCTCCAGTCCCTTCCCCAGCCTCGTTGCTCTCCTCTGGAGAACTCATCCTTGGAGATTTCCAGGCTTTGGCAGGACTAAGCCATGACTGCCCTTGCCTAGTGCTGTGAGCCTCGTGCTCTGAGCAGGAGGTTGGACAGGAAACCTCCAGAGCTCCTTTCTCCCAGCGCTTCTGGGATTCTGAGTTTCTTTGACTATGAATAGGAGAGATCTCTGACTGCAGAACCTGTCAGCTCTCATCCCTTCTGTTCCAGGTAGGACATTGACTGTGCTCTCAGAGCTGCTTTGCTCCACATGGTTGTCCGGTAGGACCCAGAGTGCGAAAACTGTTATTCCGACCCTGCAGGCAAGAGGTGCAGCAGCAACCAGTTTGGTTTGGGGCACTTCTTTCTCAGCTATTTCTCTAGTCTGGTGGCTTTTCTGAATTGTAAAAAGCAGAAAGTTCTTGGTAGAAATGATGACACCTGTCTAAAACCCAGCATACTGAATACATAGCAGGCATATCAGAAGGTTTTGCCTTTCTGTGGCTACTGCAGTGTTCTCTGTACAGTCAGCACTTATATGTGGCAGTAATGAGATAGGGAAGAGCTGTAGCCTTTTCTTTACTACTATCCTAAGTCAGATAAACTAAAGTGGAGTTTAAACCTTTAAAACTCTAACTTTGACTGAATTGTCATTGACCCACCATTGAGTATAGACGTGTTTAGGGCAAGAATTTGGACTGTGATTGTGTTTTCTGTTGTTTTGTTCCCCCGAAAAGGTTTGATCCAGGATGTGGCCCAAGATGATGTACAGAACATCTCCGTCTTCCTCCCACCATGTAATGAAGATGCTGACAAACCAGAAAATGTTTACAAATTTGAGGACAGTATCTTTTTCTGTGACAGAGTGGTTTCTTTCTGGTTTCACCTGTAAGCTACAATGTCAGTGATTTGCCATGTGGGAGTGAGTGCCGATGGATGTGTCAGTGAGGCGAGCCTTCTCCCCTCACAAGCCAAAACTGAGAGCTGGGACATTCTGTTTTGGGATTTAGGGGCCTAAAAGTCCCATTTCCTGCCTCCTTCCTACAGAGAGCCAGATGCTGTGCCTCCCTGTTGGCAGCAGTTCCACTGGGAATAGTCATGAGGTCAGCCTCACAGGAGCAGTGACTTGCGGTCGAGCCACAGTCCTTTAGACACCTTTGTTGCTGGACAGCTTCCAACTCCTGTTGTTATGTCCTGCCTGTTTATACCTTCCTCTCCTCCTTCCCTGCCCCACAACTTCCTAAAGTGAAAGTGGATAGAGCTTATCTCATTCTGGGATGTTCAAACCAGAAGGGAAGGTTGTTTTCTTTAAAATCCTTCCAGTTCTGTCCCCAGCAGAGTATGAAGCATTGCGGGTGCCAGCAACAGTTTTTGTTAACATCACTCCAGAAGAAATCACAAAGAAAGCAGAAGACAAAAGGTAATGCTGCTGCAAACTTCCACGTAATATTTAGGGTGAGCCCTGCGAGACTGCTTTTTCTGTGGAGCAGGATGGGTGTTGCTGCCAGTTCTGCTGCACCTGGGCCGATCTCTTCAGTGTGGAGGGAGGACGTTTGATCCCAGCGTGGCTGAGCAACATCCAGCTTGGGGAGTGTGGGGAGTAGTTTTACAGAGGTGAGGAGGTCGTATGCACAGCAGTATGGCTGTGCTTTGGAGAAGTGATTGCAGAGGAAGAGAGTGGGAAATTCCAAAGCGGAGTCTCAAGGCAGATGTCTAGAAGGTGGAGCGCAGAACCATGCCACGTGTGGTCTGCCTGTGGCTGGGCACTGTCCCAGCCAAGCACCAGCTGGCTGTTGGGGTCGCTGTGGCTGGGCAAGCGGATGTGGATGCACGCCTAGAGCTGTTCAGCCCTTGTGCTGAGGGGCCAAAGTGAGCACCTCACTCCCTGTGCCTTCTGCCTGCCTGTGCTGAAGCAGAGGTGTGTCTGTGCCACAGTGAGAGCCTGCAGTTTCTGCACTACGGGGACCTTCTCAGTAGCTGCCTGAACGTGGTGGGCATTGACAGGAAAACGTGCTCACAAAGCCACCTTCTGGGGGGTCCTTTATAGGTGTCCAGGAAACTCCTCTCAAACAGCATTAAAGTTACAGGTGTGACCTGTCCTCCTGATGGTGTACACTGGTTCCTGGTTCTTTGAGCCTCATCCTCCCCCTCTCTCTCCTTCAGCCATTGCTCCTTTGTTTTAGAGGAGCTGAAGTTCCTGCCTGCTGATGAGAAGAGCAGAGATCACAAAGCCCGATGCCTCTGGTTCCTGGACACTCTAATTAAGTTCAGCTACCTGAAAGTCATCAAGAAGAAGCGTAAGTTTGCAATTCCTCCACTTTTAAGCCACATTCGGAGACTTGGTTTGTAATTTCTGCGGTAAAAACAGGAAAGCTACCCAGAATGAGCTGTGTGATCGAAAAGCTAACTGCAGCAGGTGCTTTTATCCTGCTCCATGCTGAGGTTGAGGATCTCTGTGTTGTTGAGGGCTGTGAGGTCTGCATCTGCCAGGTGATGTACGTCTAGTACTTTTCAGCCCTTTTGTAACTGCCATGTGTCAGGATGGCACCATGGGATCCTCTTGGTAGGAACCTGGGTAGCTTAGATTGGAAATTTTGAGATTCTTTTTAGTTTATTGATAGTTCTGTATTTACAAACATGTTTTGTGATTCACATCTTAGTCCTAAACCAAGAGGCTGGAAGCTATTGTCTCTCCCTCATCCAGCCTCCACATTCAAGGTGCAGGAGTCATACACTACACAACACGTCCTTTATGTCTCTTTTTGTGCTTTTGAGAAGGTTTTCGTCATCCTTTGCTTATTAGGGCAATGTGTGGATCACAGTGATTACACTCTGTTGTGTTCAGAATCTGTTAAAGTGGCAGGAACTGCTGTTCACAAAATATTTTGGTTGACATTTTCAACACTTACCATCTTTCACAGAGCTTGTGTACCTGAGTGTTGCCAGTGCTGAAGATGTCACTGTTAGCATTTTCAGTGGCAGGGCAGTGATGGAGGAGGAAATGGCAGTATCCTCCGGCATTCTGGAGACACAGGAGTTGCCCTGCAGGATGTAGTCAAGGAGGATGTGGATGTGACTAGTCTTGATGTCAGTAGGAACCTCTAAGTGTAGTTTTAGCTTTAATATTTTGTGAAAGGACCATATATTAAAAGACAGGAATCAATTGAAGAAATACGCACATGCACTCATTTTAGATGGTGTAGTATTGAAGTGGGAGATGCCACTTGTAATAAAATAAAAGCTGTTAGGAGCAGATCTGAAAAATGCGACATAGGAATGAAGTGTCCAGGCTCCTTTTAGGTTCTCTCTGTTCCTGAGAAGAGGCAGGAAATGTTGTGTTAATAAATGTGCTGTTGTGACTGCTGGAGGTGGGCAGTATGAGAAAGAGTACGTGTTTTTCATTCCACTGCAAAACCTCTTTCTGTCCTAGATCCAATGGGTCCTGAATGCCCACACATTATTAGCAAGAAACTCATGAAGAATTTCAGTTCACTGACCTACAACAATGGCAGGTGAGGATCTGTGTTTGCTTTGACGGAAGCAGAGGTAAGGCAGAGGACAGCCTGAAGGGCCATGGACACATTACCAGGAAACCTCCTACCAAAACGGAAGGTTGCAGTAGCTTCTCTTGCCTCGCACCCCCAACCCTGTAGAATGTGGGGTCGTGGCTGATGATCGTCTGTTTTAGACAGTGGAGAGTGGATCAGGACAGAGGTAGTGCAGTGGCTAACTAATTTACACTCACATTGTTTTTACACTTGCATCGTTTAATTAGTGTAACAGGGGTGCTTTTGCATTAACCTCAGCATGACTTGACCTATTTCGATTCTCTGTTGAAACCTACCTGGACAAAACTGTGTGCAGATTTGCAGTGGTTAACTTGCCCTGGGCTAAGACCCACACCATTGCACCCATGTGGATACGGCCCAACAGTTCTGCCTGAGCTTTGCCCCGCCAGCAGTGACAAAGTTGTGAGGTGTAGTAAGGTGAGGTGTGGTAAGGTAGGGTCTGATCCTTCCGTGGCGATTGCCCAGGAGAAGCCAGTGCCCCGTGACTGGAGCAGAGGCTGGGAAGCTCCCGCAAGGAGCTCTGCTCTGGCAGCGTCAGTCAGGTGTGTGGTGCTGAGCGCGGCCTCGCCACAGAGAGGGCCTCGGGCAGCTTTGGAGGCTGTCTTAGATTGGATGGCCCTTGGCTGTAGCCTTCAGGTGAAGACAGCTTACAGCTAAGCAGTTATAAATCTGGCTAAATGTTTTCAGCAATCCTGTTGAGTGAAAGCACCAAAATACAAGATTGATAGTATCCTCCCTCTTGCTACAGCGCCTTCCCCACTCTCAGGGAGCCAGCAGCCTGTTCCCTTAGCGAGGGTGTAGCGCTGGTCCTTGGCTGCTGCACAGCTATGCTGCTGCCGTTAATCTGACAGGAGCAGAGAATTTGAGTCCAGATGGAACAGTTTTTGACTGAAGGCTCAAACCGGTGATGCTCCCAGAGGATTACCAGCCAGGGATCTGCTTTGTGTGGATTATGTGTTTGAGGTGCCATTAGCAGTTACACTCGATGGTCTCGGAACAGCTTCCCTTTGCTGTCCTTTTGCAAGGGACCAGTGCACCAGGGACTGAAGCGTTGTTAGTTGGTGAGCTTGCCAAGCCTGCCCAGCAGTAAACAGCCTCGGAGGCCTGCGCTTCTGAACAGAAACAGACATGTGA
The DNA here is from genome assembly GCF_000703405.1 of Apaloderma vittatum. Lineage (NCBI taxonomy): Eukaryota > Metazoa > Chordata > Aves > Trogoniformes > Trogonidae > Apaloderma > Apaloderma vittatum. The sequence continues at coordinate 10,717 of NW_009737375.1, forward strand.
GGAGGTTGAAGAAGGCTGTTAGGCCCCTGTGGTCAGAGGTCTCTGTTGCTTTGAGCTCCTCTTTAGTGTTGAGGGAAAGTCAGTCATGTCAAACTGGGCCTCCAGTTCTGTCCGCACTTTGTGAGGGTTGCTTTGGGATCACTGACACTGCATTTCTCACGTGTTCTCTCTCTTGCCGTGCAGCGTCCAGAATTTAATCTCTGCATCCATGAAGGCTAAAATCACAGCATATGTCATTGCATTGGCTTTGCACATTAACAATTTCCAAACAGACCTCACTGTCCTGCAGAATGACATGAAGCTCCACGAAAGCAGGTGAGTTGTCTTGTTTGTTCGTACTGGCTGCGATGTGCTGTGATCCTCCTGTGAAGAGCCACTGAGGAGAGAGCTCTGGAGCCTCTCTGGCCCCTGGGCAGGGCAGCAGTACCGGCGTGCAAGTCCCTTCTGTTGTGTGTGGGCTCTGTCTTTTTTATGAATGTATCGAAGCTTTATTTTGAAACCCTGCTGCTGGTCAAGGAGAGTGGTTACACATCTCAGACTTCAAAAGGGCACCTGCTGCAAAGAGGTCCGCAGATGTGTCAGGAAGCTCTTCAGGTATCCTGCAGGGAGGGAAGCAGAGGCAGGCAGCACCAAAACGGGCATCTGGGGCATGTTCCGGGAGGTGACCTGTCTGCTGCCACCCAGCACAGATCATGTCACGCTTCACCTTCCTGTCCTCTGTGCCGTGTCTTCTTGCAGGGCTCCAGGCCCTGCCTGGTGCCAGTCTGGGGGTAAACACAGATTTGCAGCTGCAACAGAAAACTAGAAACCCCATTTTTTCCCCTCACAGTCACACTGTCAGCATGTAGTTGATGTTTACGTGGAGGAATCCCAAGGCCCTGAAATTTACCTGCTCTGGGCTGGGCACCAGGAGGTTAGTTTTGTCTCTGAAATACTGATGAGACTTCAGCAAAGCATCACGAGGAGAGGCTGTGAGCGGGACAGCTGGCCAGAGTACTTGAAAAGCATTTGCCACATTAAGGTTAGTGGAGATGAATGGGTGGAAAAGGGCTTGCAGAGTGAGCCTCAGTGCAGACAACCCTTGTGGTGTTGGCTCCCTGGACTGGTTTCCCACGAAGGCCCGTGCGGGTGTTGGGCAGCACCATGAACTGAAGGTGTCAGCTGGGGCCTCGGCTAGCTCCCGTGGCCAGGGGGCAGTGGTGTCCGTGCCACCCCTCTGCGCCCCTGGGTACGTTAGGAGTTGATGGGAACTGGCCAGCAGGTCCAGCCGACACCAGCTCTGCAGACAGCTTGTTACTGCTGCCGGGGAAGGGGCCGGGTACCCCCAGGGAGTGCTCTGCCTTGCTCAGGAGCATCTCTGCCACCCTGTCCTGTTCTGTGGGCAGTGCTCACCCCAGGGACACCCCAGGTGCTTCCAGACTTGGTCATGTTGGTGTCTCTTAACTGGATTGCTTAGTGGGTGTGCAGCTGTGGGCTCCTCAGACTGTGGAGGGACACAGACCCTTCACTGAAACTGAGAAAACCACTGTGGCGTTTCCTCAGGCTGAGGGATGTAATGTTAAGGTCCAGTGACACCTGGAAGTTGTCAGACCCCTTAGTCACCTCTTGGTTTTGCAAGCTCCCTAGTCATCCTTGATGCAACTACTCTTACCCAGTTAGGTTTTTTATTCTTTGGTGGTTAGTAGCAGGTTTAACAGCAGTGTTTGATGTTGGTTTCCATACTTTTTTTTTTTGAAACTAAGCTTTTTAAGGAAACCGCATTGTTTTTTGCAGCTGATGCCCAGGTTCTGTTGTTAACAGCTGTACTGTAGTTGGGAACATGGGCCATGGGATGCACTTCAGAAAAGCGTAGGGAGGCTGGGACCTGTTGGAAAAATTGAGGAGAGATGCATAGCCCTGAGCCACCTGAGGGGTGATCCTTCCTTGGGGTGGAAGGTTTGACTGAAGAACCCTTCCCAACTGAGTCTGTATTTTAGAGATAATAAAGAAAGCTGGGAGTATTGTGGAACTTGTATGTTCTCAGGACCCCAGCTGAGGCCAGGACACCTATTTCTCTGCAAGTTGCCCTTAAGTAAATGGGTTCTTTCTGTTGGACAAGCCTCCAGATGTGTTCTGACGTGCACCTTCTTGCCTGAGCTCTGAACGCATCAGCTAAGACCCACTTCTTAGAGCTAAGGATGCTGAGTTTTAGTGGCTAAGAGGAGATTCTCTGGCTGTGCTAGGTTCCATTCGTTGTATCTCACACGGGAGATGAGCGCACTGGGAAGCCACCATGGGATGCCAGCAGCAGCAGCTCGGCACAAGTAACACTTACTCTCTCCTGTGGGGAAGTGAAGAGCAGCATTGTTTTGTTTCTCGGGTCAGCTGTCTGTTTTGCAAGGCCACTTGGGTTTATAGTGCTCTCTGAGGTGACGATGCACAGCTCAGTAGCATCCTAGCCTCCTGGGAAGGCTCTACCTTGTAGTGTTTGAATGCTTCCAGCTTCTGTCTCCAGGGTGTCGTTGGGCTGCAGAGAGCACAGCAGGCTCACTGGTGCCTCCTGGCCTACCCCCTGACAGAGGTGGAAGGCAGTTGGTCTTCGGAAGACTCGTGCGCCCCACTGACACAGTGTTTCTGTGGTGTTTTCCAGGATGATGGACATCGCAAAGGCCATGCGGTTGAAGATCTCTAAGGCCAAGGGGCTGCCGGGACTCGAGAGTGACCAGAATCACAAGCTGGGCACTCTTTCTCTCCCCTTGCCTGTGCAGAAGGCGTCAGGGAACCAACGAAAGCGCAAGAAAATGAACTAACATGTCTGGGAGGTCTGAGAAGGGGCCAGACAGTTCGTTTCTCAACTGCTGTTCCGTGCACAGAGTATCATGGAGATGCTTTTGCCTGTGGGATTTGGGTGTCCAGCACCAGCCTCACGACTGGGTTGAAACAGATGCTCACCTCATTAAACTGCTTCTTTTTTCTATTTATGTAGAAAAAGCTGCAATAAAACAATTTTTCTTTTTTTTCCTGTCTGTATGCGGGAAGAAGGATGTAGGTTGTGCTGGAGCAAGAGGACTCGTTTCTCTACCTTTTCATTCATCCTGGGCTGTGAGACTCATTGCAGGTATTTACTATAGGAATCTGGGGCTTGTGAAAAGCTGAGGACTGCCTCCAAGAGAAAAATCTTGTGTGAAATAGGAGCATGGGATGTGGAGAGCAGTCTTTGCTTTGCTCCAGGTAGTCACCTGGGCTTAGTACATCATTCTGGGATTTAAGGGTAACTCCCTTCACATGTTAATGACATGTTAATTCACAGCTCTCATTAGAAGTGACACAAACATCCAGTTTTCAGGGTAGAGGATAATTAGCACTGTGGGGATTAAAGGCTGCAAATAATCAGTATGTTTTCATCACAGAATGTCCAGCCTTCTACTCAAGCAGGGCCACCTAGAGCCAGGTTCCCTGGGCTCTGTCAAGATGACTTTTGAATGTATCCAGTGATGGGAAACTCCACAACCTCCCCAGGCAGCCCATGCTGGTGCTGGATCACCCTGACAGTGAGAACGTTTCCCGATGTTCAGGAGGAGCCTGCTGTGTTTCAGTGTGTGCCCACAGCCCCTGGTCCTGTCACTGGGCACCGCTGAGAAAAGCCTGGCTCCTTCATCTTCGTTCCACCTGTGAGGGATTTGTACACGTGGATGAGATCCCCCTGAGCCTTCTCTGCTCCAGGCTGAGCAGCCCCTGCTCTCTCAGCCTGTCCTCAGCAGAGGTGCTCCAGTCCCTTCAGCACCTTGGCTGACCTTCATTGGACTCTCACCAGTATGTCTGTCGTACTGAGCAGCCTAGAATTGGACCCAGCGCTCCAGGTGTGGCCTCACCCGTGCTGAGCAGAGGGAAAGGATCCCCTCCCTCAGCCTGCGGGAGATGCCCAGCGCCAGCCAGGATGCCCCCGCCTTCTGCTGCAGGGGCACTTTTCTGGCTCACGTTTAGCTTGGTGTCAGCCAGCACCTGCAGATTGTTTTCTGGCAAGCTGGGCAGCCTCCAGCATGTCCTGGCACATGGTGTTGCACTTCCCCAGGTGCAGATCCCTGCAGTTCACCACGTGGAGCTCTGGGAACCTCTGACTTACCCCGGCCTTGTTTTCAAGTCTTGAGTGAAATTGCTCAGAGTGCTGATCTGGCTGAACATTTTTTGTGGGTTTTGGTTTGTTTTACTTCTCATTAGAATCTGGCCTCCTGTGTACCAGCTGGCAGCTCTGACTTAGACTGGTATGAAGCAGTGTTCTGACATATATAATGAGTTTATCCTCTAGCTTACTGCTAGAATGTGTTTCAGATGGTTGACATGGGGCACAAGGAGGAGAACAGACATGGATCACCCTGACAACGTCATGGAGGTTTTGGATGAAAAACACACCGCTGTCACAAAGCTGCTTCTGTGTGCCAACGTGAGCAGAGATGTAGAAAGCAGAGGTGGTTGCCTGACAACAGAGCAAGAAGTGATTCTCTCTCTTCCATGATTTAGAGCTGCTTGCAGCAGAGATGAGGATGTTGATTGCCTCTCTTGACATCATTGCTCTGTGCAGCAGCCTGTTCTGACCGCGTCTGAGAGCAGCACCCCTGGCTTGGAGAAAATGAGTGCTAATTTAGTCCAAATGGAAGAATGACTCATGTGCCATGTGTCTCGCTATTAGCTGTTGCACTTTGAAAAGCAGCTCTTCACCTTTCCGATAACACAGCAGAGTTCTTCGCTATATGGAAAGAAGTGCCAAGGCAGGGATGTGGCAGTGTGGGTGTCACATCCTGCCCAGGAGAGAGGAGGACTAGTGACTTAGATTCATAGTTACACAATGGAGTGGACAATGATGGGACAAGTCTCAAGGTCCATACACAAACATTTATTAATTTCTCACAACGTATAGATTGGACTCACGACAATTGGTTTTAGTTAAATGATACATTAAGGCAGACAATATACTACAACCTAATCATAACCAGGAAAAGACTCATCATGACTAGGCTTCGTGAACAAAGATTTGGGGAGGGCTCTACCCACACTTGGTACAAGCGTGCTGAGGGCTAAAAACGCCGATGCGGGACAGTCCGGTTGCAAAAGGCACAGCGGAAAGTC
>NW_009737376.1:0-292 GCF_000703405.1 Apaloderma vittatum
ATGAAAAGACAGCAGTGCAGGAAACCACAGCACAGCCTGTATCAATAGCTGTGCTGATTTGCATTCAAGATGAGCTTGTCACCTCTGTCACGGGTGCCTCTTATCCTGTGGCAATGAAGGGCAGGTATAAAACACAGCCCAAGTCGCTGCTCTCTCATCCGCTTCTCTTGTCCCCTTCTCCTTGGAACCAGGTGAGTCTGAAAACCCTTCTCCTCCTCTTCCAAAATGAGATCTGTTCTTGATGCACTTATAGCCTGACCTTATTCTTACCTGTCCTGGGCTTTGGCTCTTC
>NW_009737377.1:0-3221 GCF_000703405.1 Apaloderma vittatum
GTCTCGTTTTGCAGGAAAAGGGAGCTCTTGACGGGGATTTACATGATGGGCTTCAAGCGGCCGTCCAAAATCCAGGAGACGGCTCTGCCGATCATGCTGGCGTATCCGTGAGTCTCCGACGCCCCCGGCTCCCTCGCGGCGTGGCCGGAGGCGTGACGCTCCGCTAAGCAGCCTTTGCCTGATTGCCCAGAGCCAGTCAGGGACAGGGAAAACGGCAGCTTTTGTCTTGGCGATGCTGAGCCGAGTTAATGCCGCTGAGAAATACCCACAGGTAACGCAGGAAAGGGAAAGCTGAGGCCGGAGAGCTTTCCCCAAAGCCCCCGTGACACTGCTCCGGGTTTTGTCCCCGTCTCTGTATGATTTTACCCGCTGGAAAGGGGAGGAGAAACCCCCTCCCCGCAGCAGCAGGTAGGACAGAAACCGCGGCGCCCGCTCCGAGGAAGAGATTTTGATCTCTGAGCTGGGTTTTAGATATCCTGGAATTTCAAGGCTCGGGCGGTTTTTAATGGCGGCGTTTCTCGCCTGACATCTCGCCTTCTTTTCCCCCCGTCCAAGTGCCTCTGCTTGGCTCCCACCTATGAGCTGGCCCTGCAGATCGGGCACGTGATCGAGACTATCGGGCAGTTTTGCACCGGCATCAAGGTGACGTACACCATCCAGGGAAACCGAGGTGAGTCATGAGGGATCCGTGAATAAAACCGCGTCCGCGTTGCCCTCTCCTGCTAAGGAGTCTTTGTCACGCTTCCACACTCCCCCTTTTGGTTTCGCTTCCTCGTGCTCCTGGTTTTAATCCTGAACTCTACTTCGGGATGCTCCTCCGCGCCCCCAAAAAACGGAATCTGAGTTAATTGAGGGGGAAAATGCGCCGGAGCAGTGGAGCCGGGCTGCTAAGCCCCGTCTCGCAGCTGTGCCGGGCATCAGGCGGCAGGAGCAGATCATCATCGGGACACCAGGGTCGATGCTGGACTCGTGCTTCAGGCTGAGGTTGGTTGATTTGAATAAGATCACCTTGATCGTGCTGGACGAAGCCGACATGATGATCCACATGCAGTGCCTCTCCGACGAGAGCATTCACATTCAGAGGCGAGCGTCCCCGACGCCTTTCCCGGCTTAAATCACTTTGTTTTCAAATATTTTTTAAATTTATTTTATTTTTTAATTCTAACGGGCTGCCCTCCGGGTCCTGTTTTCCCTCCCTTCCAGGGCTTTACCCAAGGGCTGCCAGATGCTGCTCTTCTCGGCCACCTTCAAGGAGAGCGTGCGGACCTTTGCCACGCAGATCCTCTCCAACCCCATCGTCATCAAGCTGTGTGAGGAAGAGCTCACCCTCGGCAACATCTGCCAGTACTACCTCGTCTGCAGGAACTGGGAGGAGAAGTACCGCGCGCTCTGCAACATCCATGGCAGCGTCACCATCGGCCAAGCCATGATCTTCTGCCACGTAAGGAGGAAAAAGAAAGAAGGAAATATTTTTGGGTTTATGTTGACTGGGAGCGAGAGACCAAGAGCTCGGGCTGCCTCTGCTGCAGACGCGGCGCAGCGCGGACTGGCTGGTGTCGGAGATGAGCCAGGACGGGCACCAGGGGGCCACCCTCACCGCCGAGCTCACGGTAGCCGAACGCGCCAACATCATCCAGCGGTTCCGCGACAGCAAGGAGAAGGTCCTCATCACCACCAACGTCTGCGCCAGGGGTAAATCCCGAAAAATAATGCCGAGAAACGCGCTTCAGGCTCTCCAGGACGAGGCCGATCGCTTTCTCTCTTTGTTTTTTTGTCTTTTTTCTCTCTCCAGGGATCAACGTGGAGCAGGTCACCATCGTGGTGAACTTCAACCTCCCCAGCAACCAGGAGGGCGAGCCGGATTTCGAGACGTACCTCCACCGCATCGGGTGCGCGGGCTGCTTCGGCAAGAGGGGCGTCGCCTTCACCCTCGTGGAGGATCACGACGTGGAGCTCATACGGAAGATCGAGGAGCATTTCCGTGAGTACCCCGGTTGCAGCGGCTTGAGTGGGAATCGATTGTCACTCAATCCCTGTGGTTTTGAGGGAAAATTTGCGCTGCTTTTCCTCCGAGTTGGTTTTTACTACAAGGCCCGGTCTGGTTTTTTGCGACCGATTGGATTTTTTTCCCTCCCTGTAGAGACCAAGATCAAGCAGCTCGACCCGGACAACATGGATGAGCTGGAGACGTTCTAGAAGCGAGCGAGTCGGCGTTCGAAACGCAAGGGAAAAGAAAAGTTGCACGGGCGAAAAATCTCCCAGTTCGTTATCGCTTCCCGAAGCTGGTTTGGGTTTTTGTTGTTGTTGTGAGGTTTGAGGAGGAGGCGGAGAGGGGGGAAACCCTCAGCTCCCCCCTGGTTTTGGTTTCGTTTGTGGTTTGTGTCTCGTTGAGGTTTTTGGTGGCTCGAAGGTGGAAGGGAGAGCTCAGAAATGGAAAAGCTGGGAGCTCGCCCCTCAAAACTCCACTGGGCTGCAGGCGGCAGCAGAGAAAAGAAAAAGAAAAAACCACAGGGAGAAAGGAGCAAGTTATTAACAAGAAGGAACGCGGTGTCAGTAGGTGGCAGCACCAATCCATTGCTGGCCTCCTGAATCCTGTCAGGCCCCGCAAGGGGAGAGTTTTGGGGGTTCTTTTGGCCCCCCCCGGCGGGTTTGCCCCCGTCCTCCGAGCCAATCTCCTAATAAACTGAAATTATTCCTTGTTACAAGAGTGGTGTCGCACCTCCTTTCTGCCAGATCCCTTGAAGCTCATCTCTTTAACTCGCGGGAGGATTTTTTTAATTCGAGCGATTAATTCTTGTTAAATCCGCACCCCCTGAATCCTCTCCCTGCCCCCCCTTCCTCCCCGTCTTCTACCCCAGGATTGCCTTACGGCGCCGCCGTCCCCCCCATAAATGTTTGATGGGCCGGCGAGCGGGAGATGAAATATCAAGCCTGGGCTTCCCCTGGGTTTTTGAGTGGGGCGGGGGGTGAATTTTCCCCTCTTTTAGCCAAAAAAAAAAAGAATAAAATTGGAGTTGGGGGAGTGATGGGGGGGATAAATATCCTTGAGGAGGGAGGGGAGGGAGAAGATGAGAAGCCGCCATCCCTGCAGTGAGCGTGCCTGGCCTCAGCCCCGAGATTGCAGAGGTTGAGGGGGACGCCGGCGTTGGGTTTCCCACTCCCCTCCTGGGTTTATAAATAATTAACGGTTAATCAGGGCTGGAGCTTAATTACCCGAGCGG
>NW_009737378.1:0-1910 GCF_000703405.1 Apaloderma vittatum
AATCTCACAGGTGATGCTGCTTCACCCATGATCATCGGGACTGCGCTCCTAAAATATGCTGATGGTGGGATGGGGGCTGGAGGGAGCCCTGGGGGGGTGCTGAGCTGGAGAACAACTTCCCCTGACCCTCCAGCAAGTGGAGAGGACTTTTGTGGGTGCGGGTGGGGAAGGGAGGTGGACTGAGCCCAGCGCTGGGGCTGAGGGCAGTTCCCCTGGCACGGGGAGGGGAGCAGCGCCCGTCCCGGGCAGGACCTGGTCTCAGGGGGTGGTGGTCTGGGGTACGGCGACTCTCTCCAGGAGCTGTGCTTTGCTGTGGCGAGCGAGGAGGTGACGAGCTGGTTTGGCCTCGCAGGTGCACGTTTCTAACGGGGAGCGTGGCCATGGCCACGGCGGGGACTGGCAGCCCCCCCAGCGTCCCTCGTCACACCAACCGCCTGATTAACGAGAAGTCCCCCTACCTCCTGCAGCATGCCCACAACCCCGTGGACTGGTAAGTGTGACTGGTGCCTTTCTCCCTCCTCCTCCTCTTGTGTCCGTGGGGCTGGGGCACTCGCTGCCATGAAAGTGATGGAGGTGAAACAGCCTGGCCTCCCGTGCAGCTGCCCGTGGGCTCGGGGTCCACGCTTCCCGTCTGTCCTGACCTCTCTCTGCCAGGCAACAGCTTCTCAGGCAGCTTTAGAGGAGCCCAGGTCCCAGCAGAGGTGACTCCTGAAGCTTCTTTCTTGTCTTTCTTCCACAGGTACCCTTGGGGTCAGGAAGCATTTGATAAAGCAAAAAAAGAAAACAAGATCATATTCCTGTCAGGTAATCAGAAAAGACTTATTTCTCGTTCCCAGATAAGTGAGGCTGTGTCCTGAGCTGGTGTGTGAGTAGCTGCGTAGGTCAGGACAGACACAAAGCACTGATTCTCTGCTGGCAAGAGGGGCCACATGCTTTAATAACTCGCTCTGAAGATGGGCTGCTTCAAAGACCAGAGTCCTTGGCTAGATTTTAGGAGGAAGAGCTCAGGAGGCCCCTCAGACCTCCGTGCTTGCAGGAGGACTTTCTCCTCCATCTCTTCTCTAGGGGTGCAGTAGCTGTTCCTCATAGCATGGTTCCCTGCTTCTGGGTGATGTCCTCATCACGTGTGCCCCGTTCCCTGCAAAGGGCCTTCCCTCACTCTCCTGAGCTTGTTTTCAGTTGGCTACTCCACCTGCCACTGGTGCCACGTGATGGAGGAGGAGTCCTTCAAGAACAAGGAGATCGGGGAGATTATGAACAAGAACTTTGTGTGCATCAAAGTGGATCGTGAGGAGCGGCCAGATGTGGACAAAGTGTATATGACCTTTGTGCAGGTAAGGAAGGCACAGGCAGAGCTCAGAAGGCTTTGGCTGGCTCTCTCGAGATGAGGTTCATGGTCATGTTCTTCAGGCAGGAGGAGGAGTCCTTCAAGAACAAGGAGATCGGGGAGATTATGAACAAGAACTTTGTGTGCATCAAAGTGGATCGTGAGGAGCGGCCAGATGTGGACAAAGTGTATATGACCTTTGTGCAGGTAAGGAAGGCACAGGCAGAGCTCAGAAGGCTTTGGCTGGCTCTCTCGAGATGAGGTTCATGGTCATGTTCTTCAGGCAAGAAGAACCAGTATGTGGAGTGGTCTGAACGGGGATATGCATGGTGACAAGGGTGTAGAAGCACGTGTCTGTCCTCAAGTGAAGCTCTTGGTTGTGCTGGGTGGGGTACAAAGCAGAGGGTGCCTCTTGTGTGACCTCGGTGCACCCATGTTTTGTCTTTCAGGCAACCAGCGGTGGAGGTGGCTGGCCGATGAGTGTCTGGCTGACTCCAGACCTCAAGCCCTTTGTAGGGGGCACGTACTTCCCTCCCGAAGATGGAGTTCATCGTGTTGGCTTTCGGACTGTGCTGCTCCGAAT
>NW_009737378.1:1929-6379 GCF_000703405.1 Apaloderma vittatum
AGGCAGTGCTCAAGCAAAGGAACCACAGGGAAATTTTTCTGGGCTTCATGGGTGACTGAGTTAAGAGATAGCTGTGAGAACATGTCAGAGCTTTGGCTGGATTAGAGTTGGATTGGGACTGATCTGGGGAGGGAGAACCAAGAACTGGAGGTGCGGTTTGGGCTGGTGCAGTGCAGGAAACAGAACGAGACAAAAAATGAAGAAACTGACTTTCTCACTGTGCATCTTAGTGGAAGGAGAACAAAGAGGCCCTGTTGGAGAGCAGCCAGAAGATCCTGGAAGCATTGCTGCGCAGCTCCGAGATCTGTGTGCAGGGCCAGGAGTCACCGCCACCATCCAAAGAGGTGATGGACACTTGTTTTCAGCAGCTCTCCAACTCCTATGATGAGGAGTACGGTGGCTTTTCTGAATCTCCCAAGTTCCCCACACCAGGTCAGTCTGGCCTCCGATGCTGAGCCCTGCCACGGGACAGGCAGAGCCCACCCCACAGCGTCCCACTTTCTCCCTGTATTCCAGTGAATTTGAATTTCCTCTTCACGTACTGGGCCCTGCACCAAACAACTCCAGAAGGTGCCCGGGCACTGCAGATGGCTCTGCATACCCTTAGGATGATGGCCCATGGGGGCATCCATGACCACATCAGTCAGGTAGGAGGAAGGCATCGGTGGTAAATCCCTGGCATGCCCAGGAGACGTGGGGTGGAGTCGTGGGATGGAGACATGTCCACTTGGTCTTTGCAGGGGTTTCACCGCTACTCCACCGACCAGCACTGGCATGTCCCTCACTTTGAGAAGATGCTGTATGACCAGGGGCAGCTGGCAGCCACGTACAGCAGAGCGTTTCAGGTACGGCTGTGTCATCCCTCTGTGAGAGGGCTCACTGCTGCCTTGGGGAGGGCTGTCTTGGTTTGGGGAGCAGCTTCAAAGATGTGGCGCATCCCGTGGACACAGCGATTCCATCATCCACTTCATCTGCTGGTGTTCACCCAGCTGCACAAATCCGTGACGGTGTGGCCCCAGGGTTTTGAGCATGATAGGGGAGGGATCAGCCTTCTAGCTGGTCTCTACAAGTCATCAAACACACGCTGCTGCCTCTGACGCTGATGTAACTCCAGGGCTACTCTCCAGTGCCCACAGATTTCTGTCAGACACTTTGCTCTGAGAATTCATCCCACATTTAAAATCCATGGACTTTCAAATGTGTTTCCTCTCTTTGGCAGCTCTTTAAAGCTGAATCTCTTGTTATATTTCATTGTGTCTTGCCTCCTCCCTGCCCCTTGTAACACTGACATCCACCTCGTGCCTCCTACAGATCTCTGGTGATAAATTCTTTGCTGATGTCACCCGAGACATTCTACTCTATGTCTCGCGGGATCTTAGTGACCAGGTAGGTTGTTCCCTGAGCTGGACCAAGGGGAACTGCTTACCCTGCCCTGGGATGTGAGTCAAGGATGCTTTTCCCTCCCTCCCTTCCCAGCTGAGCTCAGTCTGAGGCACTGCCGTGGTGCGCTGGCCCGACTGCCAGCCTGGCAGTGATGGGAAATGGGCTGAAGGTGCAGTCCCAGTAGCTGGAGGGTCTCTGTTTCTTTTTTCCCCAGGCTGGAGGTTTCTACAGTGCGGAAGATGCTGATTCCTACCCAACCACTGCATCCGAACAAAAGCGAGAAGGAGCTTTCTGTGTGTGGGCAGCTGAGGAAATCCGGGCTCTGCTTCCTGACCCTGTGGAGGGGGCCACAGAGGGAACGACCTTGGGAGATGTCTTCATGCACCACTATGGGGTGAAGGAGGCTGGCAACGTCAGCCCTATGAAGGTGAGGGAAAACAAAAATCTGCCCGTTGTTGGGAGCATCAGTGAGGTCCCAGCATCCCTGGGTGTGTGAGGATGGCAGAGCATCCCCAAAGCACGCGGGGTCTGGTGCCTCCTCAGCACTGGTAGAACAGGACTCTCCTTACAGGACCCACATCAGGAGCTGAAGGGCAAGAATGTCCTCATTGTCCGGTGCTCCCCGGAGCTGACGGCGGCCCAGTTCAGACTGGAGCTGGAGCAGGTGGATGTTTTGCTGCGGGAGGCTCGGCAGAGGTTGTCCACAGCCCGGGCACAGCGGCCACGGCCACACTTGGACACCAAGATGTTGGCGGCGTGGAACGGTGAGGGGTGGCTCAGCCCTGGGGCTGCCTTGGCTGGACCCATCTCTGACTGCCTGGGCTCAGCACGTTTTGGGGCGCTTGTAGCAACGAGTTTTGCAGGGACTAGGTACCCTGCACCGAGGTGGTGGGTGGGCTGGGATCTGGGGCTGTGAGAGCTCTGGGGGGAAGCAGCCCTATAGCTGCGAGCAGTGGGGGTTGCTGAGCATCGGGTTGTTGCTTTGGCTTTCTTTTCCTCTGCTGTTGCCAGCAGAGAGCAGCAGAACTCTTCCCCTGGATGGGTTCTGGGACTGAGCTGGAGATTCAGGATCCGGACCCGTCTCCAGTGCTGCTTTAGTGGGGGAACCACAGCTCTGTGTCTGTCTGGGTGTCCTGCAGCAGGTAATAACTGCAGGAGCCCAGGCACTGCCTGGGGAGATGGGTATGGGGCTGGCTTGAGCTGGAGTTTTACCATGCCCTGATACTCTCTTCTGCCCACAAGTGAAGGCTGAGCTCTTGCTGGCCATGTAGCACTCTGCCCTTCTCTTTGGTGACGGTAAGTGACTTCCTTACTGGTTTGAGCCGAGTGGAAGAGCTGATAACTGAGCCCTGACCTGCCTAGATGAGCTTCATGCTGATCATCCTTTAAATGGAAGACAGTGACACCCCTGCCAGTTCCTTGTGCCCTCCCTGAGCCTGTCCCCATGCCTGTGCCCATGCAGGGCTCATGATCTCGGGCTTTGCCCAGGCTGGGGCAGCCCTGGCGGAGCAGGAGTACGTGAGCCGGGCCGTGCAGGCAGCCGCCTTCCTGCGGAAACACCTTTTCGACCCGGCCACCGGGAGATTGCTGCGGAGCTGCTACCGGGGGAAGGACAACACGGTGGAGCAGAGGTGAGCAGCGATGCCGAGAGGATCTGCAGCCCCTCTGGTCACCCTGCAGGTGCTGCCCAGGCCCCCCACAGTCCCCATCCTCCTCTCCTCCAGGCAGGACTGAAGTTGGTGGGGAGGGAAGCTGTTTGCTTTTCACAAAACAGCCTGGGTGCAGTTTGGGATGGGTTAGTGCCCCCCGCCGGTGAGGAAGAATTAAGGTCGAATTCTTTTCCATTCCTCATCTTCCAAGATGGCAGGAGCCTCCTCCTGCCCTCCCCTGCTATACAGAAACCCAGGGCAGAGCCGAGTGATGGCTTGGCACCGCCACTGCTTCTCTTGGACTGAGCTCTGAGTGCTGGGGTGGCAGAGACCAGTAGGTGAGGCTTTGGCTTGGAGAACATTTCCCACCTGGCCAGTGTAAAGACCCTGATGCTCCTTCCCCATGTGCCCCTGCAGCGCCGTGCCCATCCAGGGCTTCCTGGAGGATTATGTCTTCGTCATCCAGGCTCTCTTTGACCTGTATGAAGCCTCATTGGAGCAGGACTGGCTGGAGTGGGCCCTGCAGCTCCAGCACATGCAAGACAAGCTTTTCTGGGACCCCAAAGGCTTTGCGTATTTTTCCAGCGAGGCTGGCGATCCCTCTCTGCTCCTGCGCCTGAAGGATGGTGAGCTGGGGGACGTGGCCATGCTCTGCACGGGTTGAGGTGTGGGGCAGCTTGGGGAGGGAAGGGCGGTGCCTCAGCTTTGGGCTGATGGAGGAGCTGTTGTCCCCTGCAGACCAAGACGGAGCTGAGCCCACCCCCAACTCTGTCGCTGTCACAAACCTGCTCCGAGCAGCTTGTTACTCTGGCCATACGGAATGGGTGGAAAAAGCTGGGCAGATCTTGGCTGCCTTCTCAGAGAGGCTGCGGAAGATCCCGATAGCCCTGCCAGAGATGGCCCGAGCCACCGCTGTCTTCCATTGCACCCTCAAACAGGTATGGGCTGGGGCTCCTGTGCTGCAGGGAGGGATCTGCCAGCGGTGTGGGTCATGATCACAGCTCTCTGCTTCTTCTCTCCTGCCACTCGTGCTCTCCCTGGACAGGTTGTTATCTGTGGGGACCCCCAAGGAGAAGACACAAAAGAGATGCTGCACTGTGTCCACTCTGTCTTCAGCCCAAACAAGGTAGAGGTGCCAGCCCTGTCAGCCCTCCCCTGCCCCCTGGGCAGCCACCAGTGCTGTCATGCTCCCTGCTGCCACCTGCATTGCTGGTGCCTTCATCCCTTCTCTGAATTTAGTTGTAGCATTCATCCTTTTCCTCCTCCTGCTCTGTCCTCTCTCCCTTCTGGGAAGCATCCTGTCCTTTCCATCTTTGTAAGCATAGCTGGCTGGGCTGTGGCTGAGCCCCTGCACCCCTCTCCCTGGCACAGAGCGCTGGCAGCCCCGCTCAGGGGCGGGGGGGGGCCACGAGCCCCGG
>NW_009737378.1:6473-6973 GCF_000703405.1 Apaloderma vittatum
GTGCAGATCCAGCCAGCGTCTGGGTCACCTTCTGCCTGGAGCCACCCTCGGGAAGCAGCAAGGTTGTGCCTCATTCTGGCTGCGGGTACCCCTCAGCAGGGAGGGGCTGTTTTTCCCGAAAGCTTTGTCCCCGGCTGTTGCTGTGCACTGGGGTTACTGCCTCGCTCTGCTTGTCTGCATCCCCGCTCGGGAATGCGTCACTTGGTGCATCCCACGGAGGGGCTGTGCTGCCTTGGGGACGGAGCTGGTAGGGACTGGCACAGGGTCCTGGTGCCGGGGACTGACGCGTTGAGCCGCAGCACGTGGGGAGCTGGCACTGAGGCCAAAACACCAGTTTCCCCCAGCTGGGCTGAACTGGGGAGGGCTGAGCTGCCAGCATGGGGTCCCCTCTGTCCTCACATTACAGAGCCCACAGAGGCTTTCATGCCTGACCCTCTCCCTGCATGCTCGTCATGCTTTAATGCTGGAACTGAAGGAGGGTCACAACTCCTGCCTGGGGT
>NW_009737378.1:7101-8662 GCF_000703405.1 Apaloderma vittatum
TGCAGCATGTGACCCGGTTTGCAGGGACCGGAGGTGCTGTGGGCAGCCCAGCACGGCTGTTGATAACCTCTCCCTGCAGCTGGTTCAGCCGTCAGTCCCCTGAGTCCAGGTGAGCTCCAGTGGAGGATGCAGCCTACAGCTTTGGGGTCTTGAGCAGCGCAAATAACGCAGCTTTTTCCTCTCCTCCCGTGTGGTTCAGCTCCCTCCTGCTAGGCTGGTAAGCGGAGGATGCAGCCTGCAGCTTTGGGGTCTTGAGCAGCGCAAATAATGCAGCTTTTTCCTCTCCTCCCGAGTGGTTCAGCTCCCTCCTGCTAGGCTGGTAACAAGCCTGGCTGGTGGGGATGCTCCCTCCCCAGGGGCAGGTCCATCTCCCCCAAGCCGTTGCCTCCACGAGTGTGCAGGAGCAGTAGGAGCTGAGCTCGTGCTCCATCAGCCCACCTCCCTCGTCCCTGCCTGCGCTGCTGAGCCTGGCTCCAGCAGACAGGATGTCCCACTGCCACGATGGCTGCTCCACCTTGTCACCGAGGCCAGGGGTGAGCAGTCGAGTCACTTCAGCATCATCTGGGTGGAGTGGAGAGTGACAGGGAGCAGGCAGAGCCACACTTCCCATGTGCCATCCTGAGGGTCTTCCCTGGTACCACACTCATTCCTCGTGGACAGCCACATCTCTGGCCGTAGCAAAGGCTCCTCACCTTGCAGGGGTGGTGGAGAGAAGGGAGGAGAATCAGGCTGCTTCTGGGAGCAGCCTCCTGCTTCCTGACGATCACCCCTCTTTCCGTGCTGCGTTGCCACCTGCCTTCAGCTGCTCCCCAGCTCTCCTTCCCCACCCCGAGAAGTTGCCTGAGGTAGAGCAGCTCCGGGTCACCCACTGGGGACGTGGCAGCTTTGGGAATTGTCTTTTCCAAGGAGTTGGGGAAATGTCACCGCCATGTCCCCTGCTGCCCTTGCTCCCTCGATGCTCTCAGGGCGCTGGGGGCTAGACTCGTCTGCAGGAACACAATTAATTAGGTCGTTCCTGTAATTAATTCCTCACAAAATTCACATTGCAATCTTTGCTGTAATGAGATGGCCATGACAAAACAGCACTGAGGTCAGGGGTGTAAATGGACCCTGAATGAGCCCTTCGTGGCAGGCGGCTGCCCCAGGGGTGTGGATGCTCCGGGAGTGATGCCTGCGGTTGCTCCCCTGGGGATCCTAATGCCAGGAGTGGAGAGAGTTGGATCCGAGCTCCTGGGCTGGATCCCAGCTACTGGTATAGATCCCTGCCCTGTTAATGGTCTTTAGAGTAATTATCAAGGATCCCATTATCTCCTCAGCTGCAGAGCGCTCGCCTGCCGCCTGCCTTTATCCTGGCCCCGCGAGAGGACCTTAGGGAGCTTGTGAGAAAAATGAATAATGAATTTCAGATTGGACATGAATTGGTAATTAATCACTCCTGGAATTAATTCCAGACAAAGGCGAGAGTGGAGGAGGTTGCGGGGGGAGCAGGAGGCAGGCAGGGAGACGCGCTGAGCCAGAGCTGGGTCAAGGCAGGGGCTGAGCAGGAGATGTGGGGGGGGGG
>NW_009737378.1:8693-16197 GCF_000703405.1 Apaloderma vittatum
CGTGGTGGCTGTTATCCAGGGCAAGGGCTTGGGGACGCAGTGACGCTGTTGGGGACACAGGGAGTGAGGACAGCCCCTGCCAGGCACAGCTGAGGCTGCATGGGTGTGCTTCTGGCCCCGGGGCCGGTGGCAGAGGACGCTGTGTGCAGGGCAAGTGGTGCCACGGTGGGAGATGGGTGTGCTGTGAGCACAGCCTTGGGTGTTGGCATCCCTTATCGGCAGCGTGACCGTGTAGTGAGTGTGTGCGTGCTCAGCGGGCACCGCAGTGGGTGCACACGTGGGGCTGGGGCTGAGGGAGAGCCGTGTGCTCCAGCAGCAGGGTCTTGCTGCAGTGCCATGGGCTTTGGGAAGGGCCAGCGTTTTACTCACCCTTTGCATCTGTGTGGGCTCCCTGTTAGCTCCTGGCCTTTCCCCGGATTAGCCTGCAAGCCCTGAGGCTTGAACAAACATTTTTCCCTTTCAGCAAAGCTAATTATCATGGCAGCCCTGTCCTCAGCCTCGGCTGATGCTGTCAAGTCAGCTGGGAGAGCCCTGACCCACTGCTCACCAGTGTCTTGATTTTTGTGAGCAGTGTCTGGAGAGCGCAAGGGTCTGGGCTGCAAGCCAGGCTGGGGCGGTATTGACGGGCTGGGCAGGTGTCCGCAGGGGTGCTGGTCCCTGTGCTTCACCCCCACCATCATCCTCCATCTGGAGCAGAAGAGAGAGGCAAATCTGGCAGGGATGGTGTGAACCATGTGCTCACTGCAGCGCGGGTGCTGTGGGGATGTGACCACCATGGGACCCTGGCAGAGGGCTGGCGTGGGTCCCCTCAGCTCCCCATCCCCTCTTGCAGTGAGCGTGTGGTGGGGGAGCACTGCCAGCACTCGGCGTGTCTGCAGAGGGGGCAGGAGCAGCTGCCTGCGCCCCCCATCTCACAGCTCCTTCCCTGGCAGGTGCTGATGCTTGCAGATGGAGACAGTGCCAGGTTCCTCCACCGCCAGTTGCCTTTCCTCGCATCCCTGGAGAGGAAGGATGGGAAAGCCACCGCCTACGTCTGCAGCAACTTCTCCTGCTCCCTGCCCGTCACCTCTGCTCAGGAGCTGCGTGGGATGCTCTGCCCGTGAGCCCTTCAGCCCCCTTGCCTGCGGGAAGGCGACGGGGGGACAGACTGGGGAGACTGAGGGACCTATAATAAAGCCACCTTGGGCATCAGCTGCCTCCAGGATGGTTCCTGGCAGCAGGGCTGTGCTCTCCCCTGCCTGCAGCCGGTTGGGCTCTACTTGTGCGGCTGCTCCCGCCGCCCAGACTGGCGCTGGTCCCCGGTGCTGGTTTCTGACATGGCCAGGAGACACACCCCAAGGAGCATCTCCTCCCCCTACGCAGACGCTCTCCTCACTCTCGCCTCTTGCTGAGAAAAAGGAAAACAAATTAAATATAAATCCCAGCGTTAATGGAGAAGTCAGATGGGAAAAGTGTTAGGGTTCCTATAGCAACCCAGGGTAACATTGTCAAAAGCACCTGGATGTCTTGGTCTGACATGGCCAGGAGACACACCCCAAGGAGCATCTCCTCCCCCTACGCAGACGCTCTCCTCACTCTCGCCTCTTGCTGAGAAAAAGGAAAACAAATTAAATATAAATCCCAGCGTTAATGGAGAAGTCAGATGGGAAAAGTGTTAGGGTTCCTATAGCAACCCAGGGTAACATTGTCAAAAGCACCTGGATGTCTTGGTAGTCGCGTGCTTTTGAAAGTGTTACCGGTTACGACAGCCGTGGTATTTTTCCATTACAGGGTAGATTGTAACGTACGTAAAGTTAATATATAGTGTATGCAGAATACCTGCTTATTACCACGGCTGATGAAAATGTGCCACAGGACCCAGCCTGAGCACTTCCAGCCAACTAAACCTCTTGTACTGGCTTTGCCAAGGGTGCAAGGAGATCACGCACCCCTGGGGAGATCGCCCACCCCAGCGGAAGCAGAACACTGCGCCCGACCACACAGGCTCCCTTTGCTGTAGCGTAACTTTATTCTCCCTTTCCTCCCCACTATGGTTCCTCCTCTACTTCCCCGCTTCCAAATGGGTGAGTCCCACGTTTTCAGCATCCTTCTGACACCCTGGGCCCCCCCTAGTACGACAGCCCGCGCCCCGGGGTGCCGTCATCTGGCACCAAAGCGGCACCGAGCCACACTGCCCACCAGCTTTCCAGTGGGTTGTGCCAGCATTTGGGCGTAACCAGCCAGGCAAATGCCTTTGAAGTCACAGAGGAATTTTGCACCTCATCTCGTGAATGCTTTCTATGCTTGTGGAAGAGGAGGGTTTTTTTTTTCTTTTCTCTCTTCATTTTAAAAGCTGAAGTGTTTCTGGAAATCCAGCTGAAAATTGCTGGTTTGGCAGATGGCTGGCTGCTTTCCTCTGTTGTTTTTATTTTTTTTGACTTGGCATCTCTGCTGTGGGGATTGATTTGACACCCGTCCTCCTGAGCGCTCGGAGCAGGTTGGTGCTGTGTTGATGCCAGGAGAGCATCCTCACAGAGTGAAGCTGATGTTGAAGCACCCCACGGGGAAGCCCAGAGATCTTGGGCCCCGGGGCTGACCAGCAGCAGCTGTCCCTGGGGTGGCACGGGGCGGGTGGTGACGTGCTGAGCCCGTTTCGTTGCCCACCAGCCCCCCGTGGCACTGGGTTCTTCTTTCCCACACCGACTTGCTTGTCTGCATGTCTGTAAGCAGCCACCGGGCAAAAATGTGCTGTGAACATTTTTCAGGATGAATTGCGTTCACCTTTGAGAAAATAAAAAAAAACACAACAAAACAAAAAAGGAAGAAATGTTCTCTGTAATAAACAACTGACGGCACCTCGCTGCTGCCCGGGAGCTGGTGGCTCCATCCTGCGTGGCCCCACGATCCCGTCCTGTGCGTGGAGCCACCCGTCTGCTTCAGCCCTTCGCCCTCACAGCCTTGATGAGGGGTGTTTTAGCCTGAGTTCAGCTGCAGCACCCCCCTCGCTGGTCCCCTCGGTGTCCCCCGGCCAGGCTGGGTGCTGGGGCACCCATGGGTGCTGCTCCTCGTTGGCCAAAGGACAGTCTGGCTCAAGAGCCGGCACAGTCGTGGCAGTTGAACCCTCCTGGCGATGCTTCTTTCCTCATTACTTTACTGTCACTAACCCACTGATTTCACTGCAAATGCTGTTGATTTGCTGCCATTGATTTGTTTTCTGGGGTGATTAATGAGAGACAGGGCTGGCAGAGTGCTGCCCAGCTGGCCTGAACTCCTGGGAGGGTGACAGAGCAGGGTCTTGGTGCTTGGCAGTCCTGTGCCACCTCTTAAAATCCATTTTCCTGATCCTTTCACATGGTTCCTTTAGCAGGGGATGTGGAGGCTGCTGAGGACTCGCCCCAGGACAGCACTGGACCCTCTTTCCCCACCCATGGGGAGGCTCGGGGCAGCAGTGATGAGCATCTACATCTCCCTCTGCTCCTCTCCAGCTGCAGAGTTTTAAAAAATCACCCATCCAAAATGTATCTAGTAACTCATACGCTGCTTTTTACCCCCACAAATACCTGGAATTGTCATCATGCTGCTCCAGAGGGCACAGAGGGGGGTTTGTAACCCTGCCTGAGGCTCTGGGCAAGCCCCAGCAGCCATGAGTCGGGAGAAGCAAGATTTCCCCTTCCTTCTTTTTAACAATAAAAAGAACCCCATTCAGCATTTAAATATTCAAAGCTTACACTGGGGGATCTGCAGTGCACCCCATCACTCAGCTCACCAAGGCAGCCGGGTGGGCTGACACCCATCGTGCCCCTTCTGGGGCTCTGGGACACACGGGGCTGTGGGGAGACAGCACCAGCGGCCACCCTTGCTGCTCTAACGAGGCTTTCCCTTTAATTAATATTCCCCAGCAAAGCCAGTACTGGTTCTGGGTCTCTGGGCTTTTATCTCCGTTGGCATTGATGTGACATCAATGGGAGATGGGGCTTTGAAAGCTGTTTGTTAGTTGCGATGCCGCATCTGCGGGAGAGGGAGGATGGAGAGGGGCGTCTCCAAACCTGGGTCCAACCCCTCGCTGGTGCCTGTCCCTCCACAACGAGGCACACATCGGGGTGCAGTTTGGGCACCCCTTTTTCCAGCCTCTCAGAAGGTATGTTGGGCAAACTAACAAGGTTTCTGCACCCGGTTGCTTCCTGCGTGGGTTCTCCAGGTGTGGGTGCCCAATTCACACCCAAGCACGCAACTGGTTCATGCCTGAGCACCTCATGGCACCGTGCTTGGGTGGCCAATTAGCCAACACCTGAGCACCCAATTAGCTGACACCTAATGAGCACCCGATCTGCTCATGCCTGAGTGGATGATCAGCTCCTGCCTGAGGGTTATTTTTGGCATGAAGTGGCAGGTTTTGGTAGTTGGGGGTTTTAGGTGTGGGGTGTGAAGTGGAGTTGTTGGGTGTTGCAGCTGCTCTGGAAGTGATAGAAAAGCCCCATCACACCCCAAAGCATTAGCTGCAGAGAAGGCAAGAGATGTGGGGCTGGTGTGAGGAGTCTTGCTGTGTCTGTCCTGCACTGTGGAGCCTGGTTACTCCAATATTCACCCGAAGCGAATTTGCAGCTGGTGAGTCCTTGAGTCACAGTCTCCTCCCTGGGGTATTTTGGGAAGCTCACTGGGGTCCCCTTGCCCCAGGAGGTGGATGGGAGGCATGTGTTGGGTCACAGCAACCCTCCTCCAGCCCCTCACCGGGGCATCCTCAGGAGGCGGCGGGGGCTGCCCCAGCATTTGCCTTGTGCGGATGTTCACGCTATCCAGCTCCAGTAATTCTGATACCCCTGACAAGTCAATTTGCAGCTGAAGTTGGCCAACACTTGCTCAAAGTGTGGGGGTGTTTTTAATCTTATTTTTGGTGGATTTTTTTCTTTTTTTGAGCTGACTTTCCACGTGGGTTGGTGCCAGGGAGTAGGGTGGGGGGCAGCACCAGATCACAGTGCAGGGGCTTTGTGGGGGAGGCTCTCTTGGTTTGGCGGCTGCCTCAGTTTCCCCTTTCAAGAAAGCATGTCCTGACTGTTCCTACCCAAGTCATCCGCTACCCCTGCTTGGCTCTGGAGTGTGTAACTTGTTCAGCATCTCACAGACCCATCATCTGCTCTGGCTCCTCTTTTGCCAGGATAAACTGGGGACCTCGAACGTTATGTTTCAGGGCAGTACTCCCCAAAGCATGGAGCGGGGACACCAGGGACATGGTAATGGCTCTGTGGGTTGGTGTTGGGATGCTGGGGAGTGCAGCAAGCAGTCAGCACAAAGGGGAGATGGGGCGGGGATGTTTCCTCCCTCCCTCCCAGAAGGAGAAAACACAGGGAGCACACAGCCGAGCTGTTCAACACCTGTTTTTTACCAGGCAGAGAGAGGCAGAAACGCTCCAAGGGCTGTGCAGGGGAATTCACAGCCATTCTGGGGCTGGCTGCCACAGCCACAAGTACGTGAGGAGGCATTTTGGGAACCATCATCCCTAGGGGATGCTCAGCCGCTGCGGTCACTGGCCGATGCTTTTAACCAGCTTTAACACTTGGAGCTCTCCCCTCTCACCTGGGATCACTGCAGTACTCTCCTCTATTTCTCATGGGACTGTCAACCTTGGGAAGGCAGGGAAGGGTAGGAAGGGGTGGCTGGAGGCCCCGCAGAGCCTGCGGCGCGTTGGGAGGGCGGCGGGAGGCTGTTGGCGCGTGTTAAGGGTTATGCAATAGATGCTTGGCCATTACACGGCTATTAATCCTCCTTTAATATGGTTTCGGTATTTACTGACCGCAGTAACTATTGCATTAAATTGAAATTAAATGTGTGCTTTGGAGGCTTTACAGAAGGGCAGAGGAGGATGTCTGTGGAGGAGGGTGCTGGTTTAGGGGAGGTTTTGGGGGTGCACAGAGGGACTGGGACCCCAATGGATGCCTCATCACCAGTGTGGGGGTGTCTCCCGGGTGCTGAGCCAAACTGTCAGCCCAGGTGAGGTGCAGCGGCAGCTCCGGTGCCTTCGGCACTTTGTGAGCTGCTAAATTAGAGGTAAGAGATGCTGAGGGCTCCTGGGGAGACTCAGCTGCTAATCAAAGGGGAACCAGCTCTGCTTTTCATCTGGGGTTCTATCTAAGGCTCCAGCGAGTTCTGAGGCTGGTGGATTTGGGGGTTAACCCTTTGCATGCTGCAGCCTGGCAGAAACATGTAGTGATGCTTCACGGTATCAGCTAAGGCTGAAACCCTCATCAGGGACCCCGGGGATTGGGAAAAGCAGGACCCAAGTGGTGATGCCCGGGCTTTGGGGCCAAACCTCCTGCTGGAATAGCAAAATGGGAGCCCCTGGCCATAAGAGCCTCATTTCTGGCCTCAGGCCGGTGCCTTGGGTCCGGTGCCTGTTGGCTTGTTTGGGGGCTTTACCCGCTGATGAGGAATGTGAATGTCCCTGTTTGACCCAGCACTCTCCTCCCTGTCCCTGACACCCATGAATCTGGGACAGGCGTAGCTGGGCTCACTGCAATTATCCACGGATTAAAGGCAGCTAATTTAGTTTGAGCTATGGAAGCTAAATTGGATCGATACGTTGGGATGAAGCACATAAAAGAGGAATCAATAGGCTTCCAGAAATGCACAAGATGGGCTGCATAACTCTACGGGGTGACGCTTTTGGGGCTGGGGTGCTGGCTGGTGATGGCTGAGCAGCATGCGGCCAGGAGGGAGAGGTGGGGATGTGGGAGCCGGTGGCAGGCGATCCCCCGGGCGATGCACGCCAGCAAAGCAGAACTGCGACTCAGCACCAGGCTTTCATCAGGTTTTTGCAGCTCAGCAGACTGGAGGCTGCCGTGCCAAGTGCGAGCTTCAGCTTTGTACAGGCACGGGTTTGACAGCCGGCCCCCGCCCATGCCAGGGAGCTCGCCCCCGCTCTCGCAGGGGACGTCATGGCCGTGAGAAAACGGGTTTTGAGGTTCAGCCACAATTTGGGCAGTCTGCAAGGCGTGCACTGACCAGGCATCCTCGCAGTGGGATGCTCACTGGTGTAAACTAGGGATGTCCCAGTGGCCCCCACGGTTTCTGAGCCCCTGTGGCCACCAGGGAGGGCTGAGTCCGTCTCCCTCCATGCTGCCACTAGCTGGGCAGCGCGGCGGTAGGCTGGATCCTTTTTCATAGCTGACAGTCTATGAATATTTATAGCAGCATATTAAAAACGTCCACTGCATCCCAAATTAGGCATGGGGCCCTGGATAGAGCTAAGGTGTGGGGTATGATGGCATTGATGTCACCCCTGGTGACTCTGTGGCCTGTTGGGGATTGTGTGGCCCCACAGTCGGGGGGGGATCAAGTGAGGGTCCCTGTCCCTCTGGGGCCACACGAGAAGCTCTTGGGTCTCACCGTTGGTCCAGACCTTGCTCCCACGTGTGGCCCCCTCGTCCCTCCCAGGTGCTTGCCCAGGATGCTCGCAGCACCAGGCTTTGCACCCCTCTCAGCACCTCTTTTCCACCGCCTCGCGCTTTAAAACTCGGGTTTCTGGGGCTGC
>NW_009737378.1:16251-16908 GCF_000703405.1 Apaloderma vittatum
ACTACGCTCCCCCTGCCACGTGCTGGGGATGCCAGCCTCCTCCGGGATGTGCAAAGCGTGGCCAGCACAGATGTGTTTCTCTGCCCGAAAAGTGGGCGGGAAAGCGAATCGGTGTTCTGGTAAATAACTGGAAATTAAAGGGGGAGAAGAAGGGGAAAAAGCTATTTCCCAGCTCCTCTGGGGCAGGATTACCTCATGCTGGGGGCAGTGAGGCAGAGCAAAAGGAGGTGGGAGACAAGATTTGGAGGAAATCAGACTGGAAATGTCACAGGGCGGGAAAGCACTGAGAGTGGCTGCGGCACAGCTGGGATAGCCCAGGGACAGAGGGTCGGTGTCCCCATGCCCATTCTGCTTTGGCAGAGCCCCACTGCCCCCTGCCCAAAAGGCAGCAGGATGGAAGGGGGGCAGCGGGGATGTGGGGACTTCTGAATCTCGCAGAGCTGAGAAGAACAGGGAAAAACCCCGCGGGGAAGATGCTGTTCTCTCTTCACAGCACCTCCCTGTCTGCCTGTCTGTCTGCCCTTTTGCTCTGGCCTCCCTCACCACACGCTAATGACGGTCCTGGGTGCTGCCGCTAACGAAGGGCTCTGATCACCAGGACAGATCCTGCACTCATCTCCGGCACTAACGAATTCCCCAAACCACCTCTAACAAGGG
>NW_009737378.1:16974-20279 GCF_000703405.1 Apaloderma vittatum
TCTTCCTGAGCCGCATCTCCATGGCAACGCAGAGGGATGCTCCTGCGAGGCCCCAGAGGGGAATCCCAGCAGCCTGGGGGCTTTGGCGCTGCACAGGGAGAAAAAGCCTGTCTGGGCTGGGAGCACAGCTGTCTGTCTGTCTGTCTGTCTGTCCACAGCAACATCCCTGCGGGTGTTATGCAGCGGCGCTTCTTTATCTCAGCCCCGGCAGCAGCCACTTAAAGCCCACGTCCGTGCGGCCTCACCCGCGATGACAAACGTCTCCCAGAGCAAAAAATTATAGAATGAACCCTGCGGCCCTTTCAGCCCCTAAATTTTCTGCCCTGACCACGTCCTCAGCTTGGCTTCAGCGAGCCGAGGGATAGAAATCTCTGGCTGTCTGCATCGCGCGGCACCAGTGCAGCGTTTGGCCCTGGACATTTATTTCTCTTTAACATCTGTCTTCCCTTTTCGCTGTGGTTTTTTTATTACTAGATGTTAAAGTAAACACAGCCCAGGAGCGGGGGGCTGGGGGGGTCCTTGTGGTGCCTCAGGCCCAGCGGGGAGGCTGGGATGTCTGGGGCTGCTCCCTGTGAAGGCGTTGGGGTGGTTTGGAGGGAAGCAGGAGGGATCCTGCTTTCCAAGGGTCTCCTTTGGGATGTCTCAGGGCAAAAATCAGTCCTGCAGGCAAAACGCAGCGCTGTGCCGGTGCTCGTGGGGCTGCCCTCTTCTCCCAGAGATGGCGGAGGGACTATGCAGGGGGGAGCTCAGACTGCTCCCCTTCATTTGTTGCCGTTTATCTATAATTTATTATAGTTTTTAGTTATATTGTAATTGAGTTTCATGTGTCACAGCGTGTCTCAAACAGAAAATATAAATATTTAACAACCTCCACTGGTAATAAAGATTCACATTTGCCTCGTTCTGGTTCCCAGTACATGAATATTCTGCACCACGCTCCACGGGTATTAACTTCATTCAGATTTCTCCTCAGTTATGCAATATAATGGTAATGACAGATAGAAGCCAGATCTAAAAAAAATAAAAATAATCAAAACCAACAACAACAAACCAGTTTGATGTCATTAGCTCCCCTCCATTGATTAGGGTAGCACTAATAAGTTTCCTTTCACTGCTGGCTCCTGTGTGTGTGCAAGTGCCGTGTGTCCACCTCAGCATCATTGCGGGTGGGAACTGTCCCAGTCACACCAGTGTGAGTGAGAACCTGGGCACAGGAAGGGCAAGGGCAGCTTGTGAGGTGGAGTGGGAGGTGTCTGAGGCTTGGGTCTCGCTGGTTAGGAATGAAATAAAGCTGGGATCATGTCCTTGCTGTGCTGCTGCTCAGGGTGGGTGAGGTTAGACACAAACTAAAGCACCTCTGGTCCCTGCCGGGCTGCCAGCCGGGTACTGGGACGGTGAAAGGAACTGAGGCCATGGCAGAAGGAAGACACGGGTGATTTTTTGGGTGGTGGCTGCTAGGCATGAGGAGAAGTTGGGTCTGACCTGGGCACTGCGGGAGAGCGGCTCTTGGGCAGGTCTTGGGACTTGCCATGCCAGCGGTTGTTGCCAAGTCACCAAAGTTGGGCAAGGGGACACACGGGGTTGGCACCAGCCTGGAGCAAGAGCGGCAGCATGCGGCCAGCACCCGGCTCCCTGGTGCATCCCCCTCGGGCCCCACACCTGTCCCTTGGGCTCCCTGTACCCCGCGAGGCAGCTGGATCCCCATCAGCTCTACCTTTCCCCGTGCCAGAGGCCTCAACCCACCGGGTCTGGCACCTCCTGCACCTCCGGATCTCTTTTTGGTACATCTCCAGCCCCGTGCACTCACAAGGGCTGAGCAGCCCCAAACTCCTTTTTTGCCCCATTTGAGCAGTGACTCTCACAGCCTGCGGTGCCGCCAGCCCAGTTAAAACCCCACCAGCAAGCTGCTCTTGTTCCTGGGGAATTTGTTAAGGTAATTATGATTTATGCTGGAGAAAGGCCATGAATGGGCTGTGTGATTCAGCTAAATGGTGTTGAGCTGGCTGAAAGCACCCTGGGTACTGCTGGCATCGAGGAGGGGACCCCATTGAGCACCTGGGGCTTGCCAGGGCCACCGTGCAGCCCCGTCAGCTCTCACTGATGCCACATCCCTCGCTCACATCTTCGTATCCACACACGCACACCCTGCTCGTGCGCGGGCTCGCTGGGCACAGTCTCCTGGCGGGGCTGGGCTCGACAGCGAGCTGTTGCCTGGGCTCCCGTACATCACGAAGAAGTTGCAAGCTGCTGAAAATTCAAAGTGCTGTTTTAATTATGTGCTATGAGGAGAGCAGCCTGAATCTTGGAAGGAGGCTGACGACGGGACTGCCAGGGTATTTTCAGTGGCAGAAACCCAGAATCCATCCCCATGTATCTTTAAAAGGGAAAAATGTCAGGTTTGTCTATGAAATAATAACTAAGAACCTATAAACAATGACATCACTATCCACCTCGCTGCTGGGGAAGTGATTTAGAGATGCCTTGCCTATGTGAAACGAGAACATCTGCTCTCTACTGGAAAGAGGGGGAAGATCTCCTCATCAGCATTAAATTTAAATGAGCCAGTCCTCATTTGCAAGAGGGCGATTGGGAGCGCAGGCTTTGGTGGGGGCTCAAAATTGGGCTCACGGGTGTTGGGGGGGTCTGGGAAAGCCGTTCCTCCCTCCCTGGCTTTCTAACAGTGTGAAAATCACACTTTTCTATCCAAGAAAGCTCTCCTGGGTGCAGACTGACCCATTGCCAGGTGGGATTGGGTCTCTTCCTGGCAGAATTACCTGCGCCCCATCTCCCACGGGAAAGTGAGGATGAAACGCACCCCAGTGTCCCCAAGGGTGTGACAGAGAAGCCGGGCTCTCTTGGTGATTTAGAAATTGCTTTAGGGCTAAACAAGGGCAGGATAAGCTCGCCACAACATCTCACAGAGGGTACTCGTGCACCCACGGCAGGGCTGCTGCACCCGCAGCGCCCGGCTGCCCCGTGCCACATCAGCCACCCGCATCGCAAGCTGCCGGCAGGCTTCAGCGTGCTCCACGTTATTTTTAATTATATTTTACTTTAAAGGGCCATTAATTATAAAGATTTCCCAGCAGAAGCCTTAAAAAAAAAAAAAAAGGAAAGGGGTGAAATAAAAGCTTTTTGCATATCAAGAGTTGAGGGTGAGCTGGAATATAAATAATGACTGAGAGGGTTTTAAGCAGTAGAAGAACAAAGTTTGGGGTGCAGAAGGCCCAGCAGCACTCAGAGGTGCCCCCAGCTCATGGGCAAGCTCTCCCACGGGTGCTGATCCCCCTCCCTGAAGGAAGGGC
>NW_009737378.1:20364-22660 GCF_000703405.1 Apaloderma vittatum
CCGGCTTCCCACTGACTTGGCAGCACCTCCCCTCCCTCCGCAGACCCCGAGTCAAAGCCCTGCTCCCCTTCCCGTCCTCACCCCTCTCTTCCCAGTCCCCCCGAAGGCTGGTTCGCCATCCCCCTGCCCTCGCTGGTGTTCATCGCTCCTTGGGGGACCAGGAGATATTTATGTCACGTCACTCTGTCAGTCCTTGCTATCAGCGCTGCATGCTCCTTTAATATTAATTAACTTAAAAACCACTTTCGGGTCATTTACTCCCCTGCTGGCAGGGAAAGCTGCTGTTTTGGGCCACGGGAAGGGTTGCAGAGGGTGCAGCACCCCCCTAGTTCTACCACCCTGGGCTGGGAGCTGGGGGTCAGCATCAGCCTCTTTGGGGTGGGACCCCCTCCCCACGGCAGCACAGCCCTTGCAAGGGGGCTTAATGAGTTTGACCTTCACGAAGTGGGGCTCAGCTGGGGCCGATGTGCGCTGGGAGGGTTGCCTGGGAACACCTGTACTAGGGCAAATTTAGTTAAACCCTTTCCACATGTGCTGAGATGTGGTTTGCTCATGCCTGGCCACCAGCAGCACGGGGGGTGCTTTCCATGCCCTCTCCGCCTCCCACGTCCCCCCTTTCTCATTCAGCTCAGCAGATGGTGATCACTGCTCCTGCCCTCCCCTCCCCACCAGCCCCTGGGACAGGAGGTTGTCTGAGTGTGCTCTGGGGTGAAGGTGTCCTCTGGCTGGACTTCCTGAGTGTTCAGGTAAGAGAAGTGTCCTGCTGAGACCTCTTCTTGTTGTTGTGCACCTTGCGCTGGGGCAGGGGAGGTGCAGGCGTCCTTGAGCAGCTGCGGGTTCCTTGGTGGAAACGAGAGGGTTCTTTTCTGGAGCCTGGAGTCATTGGGTGGCTCCTTGATGTGCTCTTGTTGCTCAGAATGTTTCTCTTTCCTTGCAAACCTGTGTGTGCTGTGAGCGAGGTCTCAGTGCCCCGATGCCTGCCAAACCCAGGGCTGAGCTCTCCACCCCCAAATCTGCCTGGGGCAAGTCGGGGCATTTTTGTGACTCTGCCCTTCCCCTTGTCTCATCTCTCAGCTCTGTTGGCTCTTTGGCACCTTGTACCTTTCTCCCTGGGGCCATCCCAAGCTGTGGCCGTGCCTTTCTGGGATCTCTAGGATGCTGGAAGTGCTCACAGCAATGCTGGGGGTCAAGGTGGGCAGGCTTGGGAGCACCACGCAGTGCTTGCTGGTATCCTGGTGCTCAGAGATCCAGGCTCGGCAACAAGCGTCTCGTTTCCCTCTTGTCTCTTTCTGTCAGACAAGATTTGAAGATTCAATTACAGCGGGAGCCGCTGATAGCAGCGGTGCTGGCGTGCTGCTTGTGCCTCGCGTTGTATGGGAACCAGATGAAAGCCGAAAGCGATGCAAGGGGGGTGGGAAGAGGAGGGTATTGGAAAGAGAGGCTCTTTGGCTGGCAAAGAGCCCAGGAGAAAAAGGCAAGAAATGCAAATCTGCAGGGGAGGGGGCTGGGGGATGGTTGGAGGCTCAAGGTTGTGCTCCAGCCCCTGTAGCTGCAAAGTGATGTCTGCTTGGGAGAAGGATCCCAGGGCAGCACCAGGCTGGGGTGGGTGGACCTGGTCCCAAAATTCCCCTGTGTGTGCTCGGTGGGGTGAGACTGGGCATTGGTGCAGGGCTTGCTTGCCCAAATCCTCATGTCCTGGAGCTGGGTCCCTAGAGTGGCAGCAGGAGCAAGCCAGGCGCAGGGCTGGGTCTTGGTGCCGGGGGGTAGAAGGAGGCAAATCCTCCCCAGAGTTTTGGATGGGAACCTGCCTTGACCAAGTGGCAGGAGGCTGGATTTCAGCTGGTTTTGTTTTTTCCCCTTTCTGGAGGCCACTTATCTGTTGAAAGCTGTCCTTCGGTTTGCACTAACACTTCAAAGAGACAGAGAGACCATCTGAGCTGTTTGCAGAAATGCTGCAGCCTTCAGTGCAAAGCTACTCAGCTGGGCATGGGCACAAGGATGGGCTCCAGTTAGACCTGTGATAAATAGGAGAAGATATTGAATAGGGCCAGTGTCCCATCTGAGGGAGGGCTGGTGGAACTTTTCACCTTTTGAGGGTCAGAGCCAGGATCTGGCCATGAAACACCCAATCTGCCCAACCAGGATAGACTTGAAGGGATGATTCCCTCTCCTCTTCACGTTTTCTGGAGATAACAGCAGTTGTTAAGGAAAATGCTATTTTTTTCAAGACTGTGGAGTGGACAGACTTTTAAATTATAATATATATTTTTACTATAAACTATATTCAGCTCTTGCC
>NW_009737378.1:22691-26342 GCF_000703405.1 Apaloderma vittatum
TCAGGAGTTTCAGCAGCAGCTACAGTCCCGAGCGGCTCAGCCCTTGCAGACGTAGCAGTTCCCAAAACTCGGGCCGTGTTCAGGCACGGATTGATGGTGTACCAAAAAGCCAAGGTGCAAACATTGATCATGCAGGAAACTGCTGGTCATCGGCCAAAAATAAGCATTCCCCAGCCTAAATTATTAATTCCTTTCTGTGCACCAAATGGATTGTGCTGGTCACATGTGATCCCTCTGCACAGTGGTTGTGCTTCATGCCACAGTATATTTTCCTTCCAAATACTTGTCTGGCTCTTCACTTAATAAAGATTGAGAGAGACAATAAAAACATTCATTAAAGGGGAAAAAAAGAATAGATGAAGCCCAGCTTGTAGCCTCTAGCAATTGGTTTCATTAAGCAATTACTTCTCCCAAACCCTTCGTAGTGGCTGGGTTGGGGGTGCAGCACCAGACTGGGAAGGCCTGGGATGCTCAGGGTGAAGATCACCGCTGTGGCACCGATGGCATAACTGAGGAGGGCAAGAAACTGCCTGGGTGATGAGAAAGGGAATTAGCAAAATAAGCTCTTGGGGGAAAAGCAGCTGTTTGGATGAGGTTATGCAGGGTTAAGCCGTTATCTTGTGCTGTGTCCAACGTGGGGCTGCTCTCCTGTTCCTCCTAGGTCATTAGCCACTGTCCTAAGAAATAAGTGTGCTAAAATCATTAGTCTGGGGCTCTTCCAGCTGTGGGCACCCAGGGATGGGAGTAGCCCAGTAGGGCTGTGTCAAGGTTGAGGGAAATGAAGGACAGATTTGGTGTGAAGAGGTAGGAGCAAAGGGAAGCAGGGATGGGCAGGGTGGCGTCCGGTGTCTCTGCTGTACTCACGTCAGCTGAAATAGTGCGAATGCTGTTTTTCAGCAGGTCAATTCACTGATGGGGGTAGCCAGGAGCCCCCATGCACAGCAAGGGCTCTGGTCCCGCAGCACTCGCTGTCACCAGTGGGATGGGGGAGCAGGGACGAAGTGGCATCGCTGCCGTCAAAGTGTGCTTCAGCAACGCCCCAGTCTGTAAACTGGTCGTGGGAGGCCTGCTCTGCCCCCAAACTGTGACATCCGAAACGAAATGTGTGTTTTCTCTCGGGTTCCAAGGCATGCGAAGAGCTTTGGATCCTGCTGCGATTTATCACTCAGCCCGGAGCCAGATGCCTATATGGCTTCAGTCTATAGCTCCCAGAACTGATAGAAATATTATCCCGTCTTATTAAAATCACCCACAGCTACTGCAGCTGGATGTCAACAGCAAAACAAATAGCGACTTGTTCCCGTGGGTTTGGAGCCTCTCAGCTGAGGCTGTCTTCAATCCGCCTCCTGCTAAAATGGTTACAGATGCGGCTTTTCCCGTTACAGCTCCTGTACAGCCGACTCTAAATCCCGTT
Source organism: Apaloderma vittatum (assembly GCF_000703405.1). Classification (NCBI taxonomy): domain Eukaryota; kingdom Metazoa; phylum Chordata; class Aves; order Trogoniformes; family Trogonidae; genus Apaloderma; species Apaloderma vittatum. Next base: position 24,106 of record NW_009737378.1, read on the forward strand.
ACTGCCCCGGAGCCGTTTTGGTGAGCATCAGCTCAACTAAAGCTCCCCTGCCGCCCTGAAACATTGCTCGTGATGGTTTTCCTAGAAGGACCCCTGAGAAAGAGGGCGCAGGGCTCTGCTCCCCCCAAAACAGCCCTGAAATGGTGGGGGGCAGCTCTGCTGCACGGGGAGAGGGCTGTGCTGGGGGGGAAGCAAAGCTGCTTCCTCCTACTCCTCCTCCTCCTCAGGTGGCAGAGCTCCCGTCCCTGCCGGTGATCTGCTGAGTAATTTAGGGTGCCTCACATCTGCTGAGGGAGGGATAACTAGTGTTGCAGTGCATGAGATCCTCTCCTCACACCCCTGCAAACTGCCACAGCCCTAAAATGCCCGCTGCCACCTGAGCTGGCCCTGGCTCACCCCCACTCCTCTGCTATCTTTGGTGCAATTAGGAGGCCGGGTCTGTGCATGTGAGGTGAATGTGACCTCATTAGTTGCATATGCTGTATTGAAATTTCTTCTCATTTACATCCCCAATCCCTAAATGTGCAGCTCTGGTCTCCAGGGTCACTTTCTGCTGCTTTTCACCCTCTCACCAATGCTCTGGGCCAGGGCTGTGTCCCTTGCTGTGACTGATCGCTCCACTTCTACCTCAGTGTTGAAGCCCACCATGTGTTTGAGGAAGACAAATTCCTGGTTTACCCTTTGTGGGTGTGAAGGGCTCCTTGTGGGAATGCCCTGGGCTAGGACAGTGCTGGAAAAGCTCCTGGTTTAAGTCCTCTGCCCACCTGAGGGGAGACATCAAAGCTCCCTCTGCTCTGCTCCTGGTTGAGACAGAGGATGACAAACATCCTGGTCAGGCTGTGACAGGCTCTGTGCTCTCATCCCTCTGAGATCCACAACCAAGATCGCTTTTTCCCTGGAGAGAGCATCTTCTTGTCTGTGTTTGCTGATGCCAAAATCCTGCTAGACTGGTGCTGGCTTGATCCTCCTGATGTTTGGATGGCTTCTTTTAAGCTTGAAGGATATATGGCTCTGTCAAGCCTTTCTTCTTCTCCTGCCCTAGTTCGAGGGAGAGTGCTCTTTGAGATGGGAAGGTTTTCATCGTCTCTCCTGTGTGATGTTGGATCCCTTTATAGGGCAGGTATCTTCTAAAGCAAAATGTTTCCAATTCTCACGACGAGCATAATTCTTGAAAATGTACGCAGTAAACAAAATGAGCCAAATGTAATTAAAATGGAGACAGCATATAATCTGGTAACCCACTTAGAGGCTCAAAGCTTCAGCTTTTAAAAAAATGTTTGCTCCAAATCCATTTAAATAAACAGACCGACACACAAAGGCTCTCTGTACATTATGAGGATACAAAGAGAATCGGATCAAAAGCAGCTGTGGCCAGGCTGTACATATGTAGCGAGGAAATTGCTTGATCTAAGGCTGCACCTTGCACATGCAAATGTGTTTGTGGACCTTTCTGTGAATTCCATTTGTACAACAGCCGAGCTGCCGGGCTACTGGGCTCTGCTCTGCTGGCCAGGGGGGACCAGAAAGGCTGGTGTTTTCCCCCACCACAGGAGCCTTTGCTGGAGAACTGAGGGAGTTCCTGGCACGTTGGGATGTCTGCTGGCTTTGGCAGAAACAGAGAGAAGCTAAAGATCAGCTGAGCTTTGCCCTCTCCATGGGTGCAGGCACTGAAGAGGGAGTCCCTGCCCTTAGGAGTCATGTCATTGGGTCTCTGCTTGCCTGGTGTCACATGTGCCATGTGCTGGCATGCTTGTGGGCTTGCAGGAGGGTCTCCTGATGCGTGGTGGGGCTGTGGGGTTTGCATATCCTCCTCTGCCCGGACACTGTCTCTTGCAGTTCTGCAGCAGAGCCTGGCTGGCCTTGAAGTTTTGCCAGCAGCCATGTGATTTGTCTCAGGTTGGACAGCACAGGCTGTGAATCCAAGATAGAGTGTCCTCCCAGGCCAGCGGGACTCTGCCCAGGGAAGGCAATTTGAGTCAGAAAAGAGCATCTTCCTGTTGCTCTCACAGGTGTTTCTGGGCTAGCTGGAGCTCTTGGGTAGGGAATGCTCCCATACATGTATGATGGGGGGGAGGTGCTATGGGGGAAAGGTGAGAAAGCTATTTCTAAAGTGGCAGGAAATCTTATGCATAAAGAAACAGGGCCTTGGCTCAGCCTGTGGGGATGTCTGCACTCGAAATGAGTGGTGTCTGCAGAAAATCCTTTACTCTGTGCCTGCTGAAAGAAGTCACTGTTTT
>NW_009737379.1:0-1076 GCF_000703405.1 Apaloderma vittatum
CCTTCTGACCGCTGCTGGGGCTCCATGTCTCCTTTTGCTATTTATTTTTTACCGTTTTTGCTTTTTTCCTCCTTTGATTTCTCTTTGGGAAAAGCACTTTGACTCCTGACTGCTCTACCTCAGACCTGAGAAAAAAAAAAACAAACTCATCACGCTCGCTTTTTGGCGTTTTTTCTTTTTTTTTTCCTCTTTTTTTATTTTTTTTTTAATTTTTATGAGCGCCAATCTTTTTAGTCGTTGTTGTTTTATTGTTTCTATTATTATCGTTGCCGTCGTGGTTGGTAGCGGCCGGGATTCTGCGGTTGTGTCGAAGCGCTGGTCTCCTCGGGCAGTGGGTGGTTTCTCCTGTGTATCCCTCCTAGGACACTCGAACGAAGATTTTTCTTCCTCCCTTTCTTTTTCTCCTCCTTCACTTCTCCAAGGCTTTTAAAACAAACTCGAAAAAAAAAAACAAAGCAAACCTACACCGGTGTTGTCGTCTTTTCAAACAAATTTTGTTGTTTTTTAAATTATTTTTTCTTGACATCTGGGAAACCAATACTCCCCGCTCTCAGAAATAACCAAAGACAATGGTTCACTGTGCAGGCTGCAAAAGGCCAATCTTGGACCGGTTTTTGTTGAATGTACTGGACAGGGCTTGGCATGTGAAGTGTGTTCAGTGCTGTGAATGTAAATGCAATTTGACAGAGAAATGCTTTTCGCGAGAAGGCAAGCTTTACTGCAAAAACGACTTCTTTCGGTGAGTACCAGATCCCCTGCCCGAAGCTGTAGTTCCTTTGCCTCCATTTCTCATCTCCCTTTTTCCTTTCTGGTTTTTTTTTTGTTTGTGTCCCCGCGTTGGTCGGTGTGACCCACAAACGCCTCTTCCCTCCCCTTCCACACCCCCGAAACCGTTGTTATCCCTCTGGACCATTCCCCAGGGCGGGCGAGGGTCGGGCCCGGGGAAGGGACCCCCGGACGCTCCGTCGGGGCCGAGTCCCGCTCGCTTTCCGCGGCCACCGACTAAGCTCGAGTTCCCCAAAAAGTTCCCTCGAAACTATCGACCGGCGGAGCGATAGCGGTGCCGATAGCGGGGG
>NW_009737380.1:0-11192 GCF_000703405.1 Apaloderma vittatum
ATGCCTTGCACGAGTCCAGGAAAATGACATCCATTGATTTTCCCATGTCAACCAGTGCTGTAACTTTGTTGTAGAAGGCCACTAAGTTAGTCAGGCATGACTTACTCCTGGTGAAGCCATGTTGGCTGTCACCAACCACTTGATTACTTTTGATGTGGCTTAGTACAGCTGCCAGGAGAATCTGTTCCATGATTTTACCTGGCACAGACGTAAGGCTGACTGGTTTGTAGTTTCCCGGGTCTTGTGTCACAAATAAAAGCAAAGTACCAGATACGACTGGGAGTCTTCCTTCACACATATGTTCCTGATCCAAACTGAAACACTAATACAGGCTCATCCTAAAGCTACTTTGACTCTGAGCAGCGGCTTCTCTCCCATTTACATGCAGGTAAAGCTGCAACTCTACAGCTCCCCTTCTCTGTCCTGGGAACCTTGTTGATAAAGAGTCAAAAGCAGATCATTTTGTAGCAACAGACTTTATGAGTACTCCTCATAGAGATGGGATCATTTTAAAGGAAAGATCTAGAAGTTCTTTACTATGATGGTAGTGAAACACTGGAAGATGTTGCCCAGAGAAATGGTGGAGGCTCCATCCTTGGAGGAATTCAAGGTCAGGCTTGACAGGGCTCTGAGCAACCTGGTCTAGTTGAAGACGTCCCTGCTCACTGCAGGGGGGTTGAACTAGATGACCTTTAAAGGTCCCTTCCAACCCAACACATTCTGTGATTCTACGATTTTATGATTTTATGATCATACAATTCTATGATCCTATGATTCTATCATTCTATGACTACCTAGACTATTGAATCCAGTCCCCTGAAGGCAATTACATCACAGATTATTTGTTGACCAATCAAATACCATTTATCAATTACTTTTTGTCCTCCATATTCCCACTGCATGGTTGTGGGACTCTTGTACAGTACAGGATAACTTAATTGAATGTTGCCATTGTCCACTAATGAAAGCAAGTATGCTTCTGCTTCCCTCAATATCATCCATTCCCCACATCCATGCCTATACGCACTGTGACCTGTTGTGTCCTCCTGTCCTCCCTTTTTCTAGACCTTTGCGAAAGATTTACTTTTTGTACACCATACTTACATACTTGACTTTCAGGCACTCTGGATCATCATAGCAGTTCTCCCTTGCATTTCTTGTTAAACTTATCCTTCTTCAACATGGGTGACTTGCGTGATGGAACTGCTTACAGTACCTGTTAAATTGTAGGCTCTGCATTTTGTCAGTTTTCCAAACCTGACTGTAAATATTTAGATTGACATTATATAGGATCACATTTCCATTTTTACAGCCATACGATACATGTTGCTCATAGTCAACCTGTAATCAATTAATGTGAAAATTTTTTCTTCTTCCTCAGTAAATTCCAACTGCTGACTTTTCCAGAGTAATTCTTAGATTGTTATTATTAGTTCCTAAGAGTATTCTGAAAGCCTTACTATTAAATTTCATTCATATTCATTAGACAAGTTCTCCATATCATACTCTTGATACTCCAGCAAGCTTGCAGTGCAGCAGTATCTCTGAACTTTAGGATATCAGCAGATTTAAACAACACATTGCTTCACTGATTTTAACATTTATCCTATCTTGATCCTTAAGGAATTCTGACAGTAATATAATGATTCTGACATGACTGTATTGTAATTGTCCTTTTAACTTTCTTATGCTTTTCTCTAGTTTTGTTAATGATTTCTATGTCTCTTCTATGAAACTGGCATTTTTCTGAAAGTTCGGAAGCATAGCATCTACTTTACTCACAGCACAGAAAAAGGTGAATGATTTTTATTCATGGTGTGCTTAAAGACAAGAGAAAAATTATCTAAAGATAGTGTCAGCACTGTAAATGAAACTTAATTTTTTCGAAGATGTTTGGTCATTCATTCCACAGAATATACTATGCACAAAATTTAATAACTTTTAAGTTCACTTTATGAACTTTATGCTATTTTATGAAGTAGTTTGAGTTTAGTATAAATTACAAAAGTAATCAGATATTCTTTTGGTAGATGTTGAACCCATACGCTTTTATGGGGTCAGGATCATAGAATTATAGAATGGCCTAAGCTGGAAGGGACCTTAGAGATCATTTTAATCCACCCTCCCTGCTGCCAGGGACACCTCCTGTCGACTAGATCAGGAAACACATGGGGACCGAGCAGGAATCAAACCTGCGACCTTAGCATTGTTAGTGCCACGCTCAACTGACTGAGCTAACCGGCCCCCGCAAATGAAGAGAGACATAGAACACAAATTAGTAGAATACACTGGTCTTCATGAATAATTGCTAGTTCTTCTGAAAACACAAAATCTGTCAAATTTTTTTTTTTTTTTGGCCACATTTTACTAGCAGGGCTTCTGACAGAGGATAGACATTTATTTCAATCAGTACCATAAAACTCTAACGTCATCCTATACCTGTATCTCTGAAAATTATTGAGATGGACTGATATGAATAGTTATAAAATGGCAAGAACTGAAGATTTTTCTGATTAACAGGGGTTTTATACAGCTTTAATCCTCTTAAGAGCAGATTAAAAAAAAAAAATCCAACAACCACCAAACAACAAAGAGATACAACTATAATTTCACAATATTCTGCTCACGTTTTCTTTCTATGTATATTAACAGGGATTATTAACGTGTAAGGTTTTAAGAATTTACCCTCTACATTTCAGTCCAGCAAAGTATTTTATGATTTCATATTACAAGTAGTCATTATTTTATAGTACATGGCCTTGCATTTGGGAAAGATCATTTCACATGCGCACCTTTCATCTTTGAATCTCTTTGAGGTGCTTTTTTTTTTTTTTTAAACTAACCAGTACTCTGAGAGTTTGTCCAGAGGATTAATTGGCTTGAAAAACACATATCTTGGCTACCTAAACTCTACAATAATAATAATCTGCAAAAATCAACCTTCACTCAATGAACAGGAGGCCAGGCCCATCCAGGAAACTTCTCATGCTTATATCTACCACTTTGTTTTTTAGAATTTCCAGGCATCAAAATGTTCAAGTATTAGCTTTCTCTCTGTAAACTTCACAGCACTATTAAAAAAAAAGATTAAAAGAACTGCTAATAATCCTTTTACTAATGACTTGCAAATCCTGGTGGCTGCAGTCCTGCACAATGACATGACTGTGCATGTATATACATGCACACACATCATTGCTCTTTATTTCTGAAAAAAAAGAAAAAAATCTGAACTAAAACAGAAGCATAATCACCCATATTCCCATTTGTAAAGAATGGAAACAGGGCTGCAGTCGAGAAGGGTGGAATCCACAAAGTCCTGTACAAGAAGTTCTGTCTGTGTCCAGGCACATGGGTGTTTACATTCAGCAAGCTAGGTAGGAAGAAGCACAAATGTGCCATTGACTGACAGGCACGTAACCATAGTAGTTATCACTTGGATCCCTGAAGAAACTACATTTATACGACCACACTGGGTATGTGTGTCTGTGGCTTTTGAACCACTGGCCAACAGGTTCTCAAGAAGGACAATGGTTTTTAAGCCATGGAGTTCCCCATAGAGTTCCTACAAGTTTTATGAAAAACAGCTGTCTCGTTTAAGAATAGTACTGTTAGTGACCTTACTTGGGGAAAGACTATAAGGTCAGAACAGCATTACAGTCAAGAGAATGCAAACATAATGCAGAAAGCTATAGGAAGCAGTCTTTTGCTGCTCACAGGATTATGTTATTATGTTAAGTACAGGAGATTAGTTTACAATTCTACTGAAAACTTTCTGTAAGGAAACAGACAGTAATTTAGGTTGGAGGGGACCTTTGGAAATCACCTACTGCTGGTAACAATGAGTGATGAATTTTACACACTTCTAATAATCAGTGCCATCAACTCAAGTGTGGCAAACTGAGGCACCTAACTTCATTCTGATCTCACTATGTGTGGAGTTCAGACGGAAAAGGAGAGTAATGTAATTTTTTTTAAATCAGGCTTTGAAGTCTTGCAGAGAAAGATCCCAGCAAACCTTTCATACATCATCAGAGTAGTAATGAAATGCTTTCAAACGAATATTCATTCCAGTATAGGCCATTCTATGATTCTATAATTCTATGATTTCCCTTTTGTTCTTTGACGCAGAAGAGGAGCCCAACAAGAAAAAGATTCATAATACTTAGTGACTCCATGAAATATGTAGAATGCATACAGCTTAAACTGTGCTGGAGAGAATCCAATGTTTGTGCTTTGGTAAGGGCATTTTCTTCTAATATAAAAATCAAAATCCTTTACGCAAAAGTTGCGAAACATAAGAATTGGCAAATGCCTTAAATATATGTTGAATGTATAATCATTTTTAAAATGTGTAAAATCAAACACATGGGGAAAAGTATGACAAGTAGTCAGCAGGAGATAGTAGTGAACTCAGAGCTAAAAACATATTTATGAAGCAACTGTAGTTGAACTCACTGTCCAATAACACGTGTATAACAAAATGTGCTTCACACTCAATTGGAGTCAGTCAGGTCACATCATTGTGAACATAGTACCATGAGAAGAGTCAAGCATTAAGATTTGTTCAAGCAAACATACATTTCACTGGAGAAGGGGAAATAGAACAGAGTAGGTAACCATTCATGTGAAAAACATATTTTCCTTAAAACCACAGATAAGGAAAGATACTGATACTGATGATCGGTAAAACTTTTTTAACATTTCACTTGCCTCTCCCCATCTCATCTATGTGCATGCTTATCACCTAGTATAGCACCTTAAAATTTTGTTCTACTAAGATATTTTAAGCCGTCATTTGAGACTGATCTACTGAGAAAATTCAATATACATCATATGTAGTAGACAGTATATATATCATCCACCAACTAAATCTTAAAGTGGTAACCCACCTACGGAGCAGGCTGCGGCCTTCTGAAATAATATTGAGTTTTAATTTTTAGTCTACATCCAGTTATACAAATTGCTACATGATAGGTTGGAAGAGTGAAGTATGTCTCAGGGGTTGGTAGGGGTATTACCCCTCAGGGCATTTGCCTGAGGGGTAAAGGCAAATGCTCCTGGAAAGGTGGAAGCAAAGAGTGAAAATTCTTCTCAGGAATATTTTCTAGCTAACTAGAAATAGTAAAGTCAGTATGATAATAACAACTCTACAGACTGCTTTAGCTATAAAACAGTAGAGAAGGACACTCAGAGTGACAATCTGCCTGTCTTGCAGGAATGTTCTGCATGCCTCAGATTTGCTCCTCAATTAGTACATGCTTTTGGTTTAAAAAAAAATTCTTTACAGAGTTCTAGAAGAAGATCCAATTCTACATAAGCTTAAATAGCTACAAATTTTGCCATAACATACTGCAATCAAAAAGAGAGACACAAAACTTTGTGGCTACTTCTGTCCTAATACAAAAAAAAATCCCAAACAAACCAAAACTAAACACAACAGGAAAACAGGCCAAGGACTCATCTCTGACATGGAGAGAGAACTGCATAGATCAACTGATGTTCATACAAGTAAATTCTTTTCCCTTCCAAACCAGTAAGGCTTTGTCCCTCCTGATTGCTATCTGGGAAAGGCCCTGTTCTCTGTATAAGTGCTAATTAGTCATTAATCAAGAGCTAGCACTTGAGTCAGTGCACTGATTGAGTTTGTTAAAACAGTTAAAGCCTGTATAAGATTCTGACTTCTGGAGTCCACTTAGACATGTGCCCACTGAGGTGTGACTGGCTTGCAATTGAGTCCGCCTTGCTAGCTGTCCACTCTTACACCTCTGGATCCCAGATGTTTCACCTCCTCTTGCCATGTCTCGAAGAAACTCTTGTCAGGGTATCAAAGACTGGGTTAGAAACTTCTTACACCAACCTGAGATCTTACTGTGTCAACCTCAGCCCATTTCTGTGCAAGTTAAACAGATTAGTTTGTCATCTCCAAAGGTAGTTCACACTCACCTGTTTTGATTTTTCAGTGAAACATATAAGGTATGTCTAGAGGGTTAGTGACAAGCAATTACCATCAGTATCTCATTTTGGAGAAAGTAGTTATTAAACTGTTCGTAAGCTGTAAACAAGGCTGTAGGACATATGCCTCCCTTTGATCTAGCCAGCTCAGTGTCTGGCATTGCTCCTCAACACTTCCATGAAACATGGGAGTATTTTGCAAATCTGCTATCATTGCAGCATTGTGAAAAACAGCTCTACTATTTTTGACAAAAAAATTGGTGTTGTTTCACCAGATTAGGGTGTTTTCATACAAATTTTGCCACTGACAGACCAATGAAAGCCAGAACTTTTTAGGAAGGCACAAGAAGCAGCTAAAGAAAGCGACCTTTTCTACTGCCGTAGAGTGATACAAGCAAAGATACTTATTTTCACATTGATTGCATGAACTTTATTTGCCCTTTTCAATGCAGGTGTTTTTTTGGGTTTTTTTGCCAAAATCAGCTTCACTAGTGGTTTCAACTAACCTGTTAGACTTCTAACTGGACAAGCAAAATAAAAACAATCACACTGAGATCATGCATCAGCTGGGACAAAATAGACTCAGTGAGGTAATTCCTGTGTAACTTCACTTCCCAAACTGTGTTACACAGACAGTTTTAGGATACAGATTTGTTAAGATTTGCCATTAGAAGAGCTACCCTTCACCTACTCTCTGAATTTAATCCTTGAACCTTTCAGATGCGCATGTGGAAACTCACAATTACTTACTGGAACACAGAGGTGACAGATCAAGAAATTAATCAGCCATAATCCTGCCCTGGACCAATGACATAGTGTGGATGTGCCATAGTTTCTGATCAAGCTCAGCAGTTAGCTCGCATTACATCTACAAAAGTTTTCATTTGGTGAAAAGTCAGTTATTCACATGAAACTCGATAGAGAGTTCTATTTCCATCAGGCTTCCCATTCCCTGAAATGATCATAAGAAGATAAAATAAATGTCTAGGATATTTGCCCTAAACAACTGTAAGTTACTTGGACTAATTCTAATGACAGTCTATGGTCTGTCATATGCAAAACTCCGAATCAGTGGGTCTAAGATCTCTTCTAGCTTTAAAAATCTATTTTCAGAAGTCTATTAGGTTTATGAAGAAGAACTATCTAAATACAGTAGAAGACTCTGCTTATGTTTATCTTGAAAGTTTTGTATTTTGCATTCCGGCAACAAAATATATGCAGTCAGTTTTTACTAGCTGTCTGGACAGATATTTTTTCTGAGATTTCTAAATGTATTAAAGTGGAAAGGGATATCTCTTAAAAATAGAGCTCAGCAAGGCAATTCTTTCCTCATCTCCCCCTTTTAATGGAGGATCGTAAACCCATGAAAGGTGTAAAATTATTCTGGAAGCTAAGTGAGCTATGGTAGTCTTTAAAACAAACTGCACTTTTGAAGAGATTGTATGGTTTTAAAATATAATTTCTACAGGAAATAACTGGATCTTTAGGACTTCATATGTTGTGTGTTTGCAAATTGTTTTCCTACCTAATGGTGTATATGAATGGTGTCTATTTTAAAACAGTCTTTTTTTCCTGTCAGATGTTAATTTCTTGTTCAATTCAAGAGACATTTCTTAGATTGCCAAATGCAATTTAGGAAACAAATTAGTTTGTAAAAAGAAGAACAAGAAAGGAAGAAGGAAAGAAATAATCAGGGAAATGAGTGAAGACACAAAAAGTCTAAGGAAATACATGTTTGACTTGCATACAGAAAACAGTGTATATTTAACTTAAAGAGCATATGCATAAATCACTTCATTTTCACAGTGGTGGTACCAGATATTCAGCTTAAAGGGCTGCAAAGATTTGAGGCTACTGGCTAAAACTTAGGAGCTTCAGTGTATCAAAATACCACTCAAATCAAAATAATGAAAACAATATGGTTGCTATCCAAGGGAAACACAGAGAGAAAACAAACTAAATTTTCTTATTACTTGGAAATATATAATCTTCTAGAATATTTTTACTTCTAACTCTTTACATGTAAATCCAACAAATTCTTTAAGGAGCAAAAATATTTTGTTCCTCAATATTGTGATATGTCTCATTTACTTTTATCTATCCATAAATTCCGTACCCAATCTAAGCTACGTCTCCAACTCCCTCTAAGGCAATGGACAGCGGCAGTCACTTCCTCTGCTGATTTATCATCTCCTCTTTTTTAAACACCTGTTTTAGACTAGGATGAAATGGCCTCCAGAGATGCCTCTGTCTTTAATTACCTAGTTATGCTGGAGAAACACTATCCCAAACTTACACACATGAATTGAGCAGTAGGGAAATTAAGTTCACACACAAAATCTGCACCTGAGTAAGATTCAGTACAATACTCCTGAGCATCACTAACATGCTCCACTGCATCAACAAAATACAAAGCTCATTCCTCAATTCTTTTCTCTCTCTCTTTCACATGATTACCTTATTTTTGCAAAATATGTTTCTTCATATAAAAGAAAAAGATTCTTTTTTGTAGTTGCCTCTATTAGAATTTGGGAAAGGATACAATTCTTAAAATTAAGAGTGAAAAGGATAGTCCTAGCACTGGAGGAAGTGAACTGTCTTATGAGCAAAAATACGGGGGAAAAGATAAACTAATAATTAAACAAATAACAAGAAAAAGATATCCAAAGGTGACTTAGTTGAGAAACACATATGCAAAAACATGGAAATATGTATCCTGACTTTTTATGTAGATAGATTGAGTACCCAAAAGGTACACACAGAAGAATTCTCTTCTGTAGTAGAAAGTTTAGCTCATCTGTCAGATCTGTAATCCATCTGTTACTGAAGAAACAACAAGAAAAGTTCAGCCAAAATGATTCAGACATTTCTAAGAACAAGTGAAATAAAAATATTTTCTTTGCCTATGTTGAAAATATTCTGGCAAACTTTTCTTGAGGATATTTAGCAATTCTTGTTTTAGGGTGACAATATACATCTTGCTGACTGATGGAGATGATATTTGTGTCTGGGATGTATCTCTGCTGTGGATGAAAATCCATCAATGCAAAGCCAGACTGCTGCAGATTTTGAGAAGAGAAAAGTAAAGCTTGCAAAGTTTCATAGGTACTATTTCTACAAAGAATAAAAACAAGAAGGTGAAGAAAACACTTTGCCATGTTTGATTTTGTTTTTATGTCCTCTAATGCCTTGTCTTTGTATGTGTGATTCTGTGCATACATAGACGTATGTGTGATTGCACTGTGTATTTGGCACTGATATTTACTTAGCTCTTTGGAAAATAAATAAAGCTTTAGTTTTGGGGTTTTTTTAAAAATATGTACAGAATCAGACACCTGAGGTGTTATTAATGCAAAGAACAAAAATATATCCAAGAGCAACAGCATTTTCCAAAAAAGTATCTTATTTTTTATTGAAATTACCATGCACCGATTTCTCTAGTCAAAGTGTACCCTTACGTATTCCAATTTACTGCAAACATTGACAGGAGTGCATTTTCCTTTTGTGCACACATATCTCAAAAAGAAGTGAAATTCCCACCAATGTTCTTGGTATACTGCTTAAAACACTTAATACTCTGTCTTGTGAGTTTAAAAATGGTATTGGAAGAGTGCAGGAAGTGCAGAGAAAAAAAACTCAGCATATTGCATGCAAACTCATTTGAAATCAAGTAGGTTGTGAAAGGATTTTAGAGCTGTCACTTTCATAGGAAAGAATTGTGAAATTATAGAATAAATACACTTTTCTGTGTAGCATCTTTACTATTCCTTGGCAGGAAACTTTAGCACAACTCATAAGGCAGTCCTGAACTAATTTCAGGTAGAGCAAATAGAAGGAAAGGAATAAAAGAATTATTTAAGTGTAGAAAGATCCTTCAGAAACACTCTTTTATTCATTGCAACAGCGATCAATTAACAGGGAAATTCAGAAAAGGCCTTGTATTCAGTGGTAAGGTTGGCCTGTATTTGACAGAATCTTTCTCTATCATATTTTCATTAAATATACTGAGAAAAGATTAGTAACTAGAAAAGAATTGACAAACCCATCTTCTCCATTTACAGATATCTGACTAAAAACTTGTCTTTCTTTTTTTTTTTTTGTTTTTCTCCCCTACTTTCCTTTTTTGACTAAGGAAAGGACAAGGAAATAAATGCTGGCAAATCGCAGCATCACATGCTTCTCTTCTGAATGGACCAGAAGAAGAGATCGATGTCCAAAGTGCTGTTTTCCATATCAAAAGCATTGTGTGCCCTGACATAGATCAGTAGCCCTGCTGGTCTCTATTCACTCCAGGATCCAAAATGCCTTTACTGTGCAATATCATCATTGCCACAAGGTCAAACAACTTCCTCATTCAAATCAAAATTGCAGCCACTCCTCTTTGGCTTGGCACATAGAACAACTTCAAATAAGAGTATGAAGAGTAGATTAATATATAGTCATCTCATGTGTCCCACAGTAACTGGGGACAATTTATTTATCAATTCTTATCAATATAATTCTGAATAACTTTTTTTTCCTCTCCTATTATATTTATTTGTTTGATTGTTTGTTTGTTTGTTTGTTTGTTTGTTTTTATCTAAACTAGGTATGGAAGGGGGTGGGGGCAAAACCAGGACCAATGAAAAGGAGCAAGAATGTAACATGCCAATGCTTGTGGGGAAGGAATGTAGTAGTAACAGGATCATAGAATCTTGTAAATTAGCAAGGGATCAAAATGCAATACCAAGTTGCAGGCATAACACAAGGGTTATTGAGAGGATGGTTACTATGGAAACATCTGAGTATCATCAGGAAGGTGTTAGGGCTTCTCCCTTCCAGAAGGTGACTTGGCTGAGGTGCATCTACACTAATGCACGCAGCATGGATTACAAACAGGAGGAACTGGAGGCCATGGTACAGATGAAAAACTATGATCTAATTGCCATAACTGAAACGTGGTGGGATAACACACACAATTGGAGCACCACAATTGATGGATACCAGCTTTTCAGAAGAGGTAGATGAGGTAGGAGAGGTGGTGGTGTGGCCCTCTATGTTAGGGAGGGATATGAATGCTTAGAAATTAATCAATGTGATGTCAGGGTTGAGAGCTTATGGATTAGAATCAAACGAGGAGCCAATAAGACGGACGTCATCGTGGGAGTTTGCTACAGACCTCCCAACCAGGATGAAGAAATAGATAGGATACTTTATAAGCAATTGGTCCAAGTTGCACAGACTCTACCCCTTGTTCTCAT